>NC_137470.1:177556699-177832069 GCF_964235325.1 Thermobia domestica | reverse complement strand
CAATTACTACTTAATCTACCATAATGGAAGCACTTCGCCATGAAATGAAATGAAATATTTAGGTTAACATCCCATGATTATGCACCGAGGCTAAGGGAGACGGTTATGATGAGGAATGAATGAAATTGTGGAATGAAGAAAGTGGGAGGGAACGGGAGAACCCCGAGAAAACCCATGCACACGGTGGGTATCCACCACAAAGTTTACTTGCCGCGAGCTGGGATCGAACCAGGGACCTCATGCACTAGAGGTGAACACTGAACCACTAAGACACCACGTCTTCACTTCCGCATGAAAGGCTACTTATATACATATGTTCTACTCGTGAAAGTAACTTTAAATAACGCTCTCCTTAGTACCCTAGTCACCTCAATTATATCTGGTGTCCTAAAAAGTTACCTCCACAGGCTCTATAGGTAAAAATAAAGCAACAATGCTATATAATGATAAACCCTCCGGTGTTTCTCCTTCAGTCGCTGTGGAGAACCAAACATTTCACTATGTGACAAGGTCGTAGTTCAACTTTAAGCCATTAGCATTGCTCTACGAGTCCATCATCAATTATCGGCAAATTACAGTTCAAGACTGAGAGTGATAGATATTATATGTTATTAGTTTTTATTACCTAGCAATCATAATTAGGGTACTTGGAGATTATTTCGAACATGTTGATTGGCAAATCGTTTGTTTCAGCGTTCTTCATTGGCTACTCCTTTCTCGATTGGAGAATGGGTTAACACTATTCGTACAACTTTCATTTAGTTTGGTAGAGGTTGATACTAACCCCATCTGTTAGTAACGGTACAAGTTATGTCATGCTCCGAGCAAATTGACAGGTCCTTGAAATTTATGTGTGTGTGTGTGTTACACAGCTTACACTGCGAAGTGATATAAAATCAAGAACGTCATGCTACTAACTTGTTTCACATCATCTGAAACACATTTAAAATTTTGATTTTGTAAGTCTTCAATTTAACGTCTTCAAAGCATTATCAAATGAAACTGACAAGAACAGTAAAATGCATTTATAAATACTTGCACTAATGATATAATTGTCATATTAAGTTTAATTATTAACTAACTAACTAACTAACTCTATGGTCTATGGAACCCGGAGGTTCAGTGCCGCGTTCACAAAAGCTCTCCACTGACTTCTATCCTTAGCTAATTGCATCCAGTTTCTACTTTGTATTCCTATCTCTGCGAGATCCATCTTAGTATTGTCCTCCCATCTGCGCCTAGGTCTTCCTAATGGTCGTTTTCCGATTGGTCTTCCTGTCAAGACTTTGAAAGCGTTTCTACTTTCTTCCATTCTAGCTACATGACCTGCCCACCTAAGCCTCCTAGAATTGACGACCCTAACAATGTTGGGTAAACCGTATAAATTATGTAGTTCCTCGTTATGAAGTTTCCGCCATTCCCCATTCTCGTTCCTCTCGGGTCCGAATATTCTTCTCAGGATCCTGTTCTCAAATACCTTCAGTCTATGTTCTTCCCTCAGAGTAAGCGACCATGTTTCGCAACCATACAGAACAACAGGCATGATTATCGTTTTATATATTTTAAGCTTCAAATTCCTCGACAGAATTCGCGACGACAAGAGATTTTGAACCGAATAGTAACACGAATTCCCTGCTTTTAGTCGACCTAAAGTTTAATTATTAGTTAGATGTAACTAAAGAAAAAAAAAAAAAACAATTTTTATCTTTTCTACATTAGTATTATAATGATAGTACTTCCTGTGAAACAGAACCTAAAAATGCCAATCTTCAGAAGTGTTTCGCTCAGGAATGTAGGTTTTCATTTGTATAAACTGATTTTAAAACATAATTTGTTTCACAACATTTAGTAACATTTTTCCCTGTAATGTACCGTTATCATGAGATGCGCTCACTTCTCGTTTCAACTCATAAAAAGAGGAAAGTATCGGTGTGCATTGCCAATTGTCTGTGTGTTCGAAGCTAAGTCTATTGTGCTTAATATCTCAAAATCGACTATCTTTTACTTCTGATAATATTCGTGCCGGCCAAAACATTTATGACGTAATATGGGTTGCCTATCTTACAGGCAAAATACAGCTTCGCGACTTGGGTTTTCCTCATTTTACACCAAGTTGCACCGAAGGTATCAAACTGTGGTCAAATTAAATTGTAGGTGGTGGAAAATAGAAGGTTAGTCAAACATAAAGCATAAAGATTTGAATTCGAATATTTTTGACACGTTTTTCGCTAGAAATTTGAAGGGCGAAATACATTGATTCTTGTTTCCTGCATGGCTCATCGAGAAAAGCACATTCATATTTTGTTTTACCGTCGTAACTCAAACCATTTCCAAGATATGAAAAAAAAATAATTTTCGAATTTTCAACAATAACTTCGAAATTCGAAGGAATGTGAAGTTGATTTTCAATTTGGATGGTAAACATTTTGATACCGACATTAACTCGTGGCGACTGGCCAACTGGCCACCGGTTTCTATTTGGTACCAAAATGTTCACCATCGCTTTAGATATTGATCAACACCAATACCATATCTCTATAACTTACCGTCCCCGAAATATGGCTTCTGAAATCTGCAAAAATCGGCCATTTTTTTGGCCAATATCTCTGAAACGGTAAGAGTGAGGCGAAAAAAATCATCACTTTTTAAATATAGTTGTTGATGCTCTGTCGAAAGTGGGATCAATTGAAAAAAAATCACAAATACAGACAGAGAACAGCAGACACACAGCCATAGAGAATTCAATAAGGGACTTTTTAAGTTTGTTGAACATCTGTGCAACTAAGCATAATTTATTTATTTATTTATTTATTATTTGAATTTGAGCAGTAATTTGATTTAAGTAGTTCCCTTTTTCAGGCAATTCATTACTGCGATTTTTTTTGAACGTAAAATAATAAAATGACACTGATTTAGATAGACATTTGTGTATAATTATTTGGCTTAATCTAGTAAGTATTTGCTCCTCAGTTAACAAGGGAGTTGTGGTTCTTCTTTATACCAATGCTAATAGATGGAGCTAGTATCAACAATATCTACTTTACCTGACGTTTGGAATTAATCAATATAACTATTTGATAGATTGGTATATGGACACTGTGGTACTTTACGACTTTGCGACATAGTGAAATTCGAGTCTTCAATGAAGACCAACAAAGTGTACAATTATATATTTTTTTCTCTTTATTTTCACCTGTAGAATAGCTCTCTGTGGTCTATGAGTGCCATTTTTGCAACACCCGGCATATGCAGTACATTTGCATGCGTTCATTCCAATTCCATGCTTTACAGTGCAATACAAATACTATTTCTTCTAATTCTATCTACTAAGAATGTAACGTCACTAACATGGTGCTAGTTTTTAAGGCGTTGGGATCAGGGGGCGGATCCAGGACTGACTTCTGGGGAGGGCGGTGTGTTGTCATACTGCTACATAAAGCTACTTTTAAGAGCTTCAAACTCTGGGATGGATTATATATATATATATATATATATATATATATATATATATATATATATATATATATATATAATAAGAAAGTTTCCTCTTCTGGGGAGGCGATCGCCCCTACCTGGATCCGCCACTGACTGGGATACGATTTTAGTTTAAGGAAAAACTGGATTTTATAGCAATTTCCTTCATGCTGAACATGATTCTGTATCATTCTTCCGAAACTTTGCAGATTGCAACTCAATGCAAAGTATGTGTTAAAAATTTTTGGTGGTGAGTCTGGGAAGGAAAATGCGGAGGATAGATGATTGCAAAACATAAGATTTGTGTCTCCGACATCATATGTGATATCCAATACCACAAGCTACTACGGAATAAGGCATTCGATTTAAAGTAAATGCCTAAATGACTAAATTCTTATAAAATAATATACGTTCTTAAGGCATTAGATTTTGCAATATATATAATATTTAAAGACGTTACTTAATATACCGACCTAAAGTTAATCTGCACGGTACAATTTTCACTTGGAAGATTTAAGTAAAATTAACCGTGCGTTCAAAATACCGCCGTTTATGTAGGCGGCTGTTGCTGCTGCATAAACATCGGCGAAAGGGTTCCCACTATGGACACAAACAAAGTTACCGCTTCGTGTCTTTGACCTAACAGGATATATGTTAGAACGTATCAAGTGACTCAGGAAATATCTTAGAAGGGAAGGAGAAAAAGAGCTTAGCAAACGCTTGCAAGCTTACCACATAAATATCTTTTACATCCCTTCATTTCAGTGTTTGCATATATACTTTTCTTTTGCAGGAATATATCGCTGTTGTAAATACGGAGAGTACTTCTAGAAAATATATTTGAAATAAGTGTAGGACTAATAAAGCTAAGAGGAAGAGTCCTTTGCAACGTCTTTTTTAAAGTAGTAATGCTTTCAATCTTGTGAAATGAAGACATGTAATATATGTTTGTATGAAATTTTTCGCTCGTTTGTTTTCTTTCCTATTCATGTTACTGCCCTATAAAAGTCAGGAAATGACAAAATAATCATAAATAAAACTATTAATATTATTAAAGTGTACTAATAGCTGCAGAGGATACTTCCCAACTACTCCATCTCAATCTAAACTTTATTTTCCTCATTGATCTATCATTGTACTTCAACTTCACGACGCATTGTTTTCAACTTCTACCTCCCCAATTACCTGATCATGTAATATTTTTGAACCTCATTCGCCCTCAACGCCACGACCTCTCACTGACACTTAAATTCCCTCAGTTTCAATCTTACGAGTGGTGGGCAAACACCGTGTGCGTGGGTTTTCTGGGGGTTCTCCCGTTTTCTCCCACTTTCTTCATTCCACCATTTCATTCATTTCTCAACATCACCGTCTCCTTTAGCCTAACCGGCATAACCGTGGGACGTAAAACTCAAAAATTCATTTCAATCTTACGACCTTTCAATACCTATCAAATTCATGTGCACTTTACGTATAATCGTTTTCGGACAGTACATATGCACCCTGAAGTCTTAATATCATATTACAATCTCGACAACGACCCCCGTACTTTTGCTTTGGGCCGGCCGGCGCTAGGCAATTTACCGCCCCCTTTCTCCAGAAAAAATCTTAAAAGACATGATTTTAAGTATGCTACCCCATCCTGGACACCAAAGAAGAGGGGGAAAGCGCACTTGCACTCAGAAAGGCCTAAACACTACAAATATAATCTCATTTTATCTGTTTACTTCTTTAAAAAATAATCTATTATGTTAGTGAAAGATAAACCAAACACGCCTGCAGAGGAAATATGGTAATCCCTTTTACAGATTTCAATATCGAGCTTGAGTCTCATTATATCAGTTTGCAATTGTAATGCAACTAGCTCTTTTATCTTTATTTCTTGATTTTCCTTCTACATCTGTTAAACAATTTTTTTAAAAAAAGTTTCCACCTTCAATGATAAAGAACTTGTTTGTGACAAAGACAAGACTAGTTTTCACATCAAAATTGTTATAACTAACTAAATAGAAAAGGTATTCGCTACTGTTGGAGAATTCGGTTCTGTATTTGACAACAATCAAGCAATTCATGCTGGGATTTGTTTGACCATTTGCTTTATCACTGTCCACCTGACCTTGACCTAATGCGACGTAAGCATGATTTATGAATGTAGTATTCAAGCAGAAGGTCAGTTTAGTAAATTTAACTACCATCATCATTAAATCTGTTTCCAACAAGAAATATTCATTTTAAATAATATAGTCATGGTAGATTTTCTCGCCTCTCGAAGCTTGTCGCCCCATGCAAATCCACGTGTTGCATATATGGTTGAGCTGGCTCTGCTTCCCCTTACAAAGAGGAAATATCTTTTTAATCGTAATACTGAATATCCCGTGTACGTAAACATAAATACATACAAAGGTAAACGCTACAAACTAATATCAATATACCTTGAGATTCATGTTAGCATAAATTTCAGTTAATGCGTCAGCAACGATGAATTTTAAGCCTAAAAATATTCATACTTAAGTGCTGGAGTGTTTACGATAAAATAATACTTTAGGAATATTACTTTTTATCTTACATGCACTAATACTATCACATAATTAGAAAAACTAAATTTGCACCATTTACATCCACACACAATTTTGGATTGAGAAATCTTACATGAAATGGCTGCTACGCTCTGCTTGAGTAGATATGATGGGCGGTGTCTCTTTCTGATTAATTTACATAACGCTATGTTTTTATATGGCACTACAAATGACTCTGTATCTTTAAGTAAATATTTGTTCATAATTACATGACACATACCTTACACTGCAAGTATTATTTGAAAATAATTGAGCGAGCGATGATTCAACCGTCCCAAGACGGTGTCAATCACATAGAATTATGGGTAAAGCAACCACAGGAACTGCTCAGTTAGTTGACAGTTCAGTAGATGTTATGATAATTCAATTGGCGCACAAATATAGCCACAGATCATAATTAAAAATAACTACCAGATGATACTGGAATTCTAAAGTTATGACTGAGAATTGCCTTTTACACTAGGAATGTTGACGGGACCTTCTTTCCGTTTAGCGTGGTGGCGGAAGGAAGAAGATGGAGATGATAATACAGTGTTGCTAACTGCGAAAATTCATTATTACTAGTCTTTTTAATATTTATAAAAGAAAGTAGTTTTAATATCCCAATGTCATTTCGTTTACGTAAAGGAGGCACAAACAAATGAAATAGGGTGTGAAAGAAATAATTAGCATGGTAGAAGGAATGCATAAATTTGAGAAAATCCATGTACGGTACTATTTAATTTATATCCCACGAGTGAAGCTAAAATTCGAAATACCTTTTAATTTGAAACAAATATGTGCACTCCATGTAAAATTTCAGAACCATTCACTGCATGTTAGTGCTCGTAGGTTTTCTTAGGAATGTCTCCTTCGACCAGGGTTGCCAAGAATTCTGTCGGGACCAGGGATTCTGTCGGGACTGTACCGATTTCTGACAGAAAAATACTTTAAAAATTTAAGTACTTATATTTGTCCCGCGTCCCGACTGAACACTCGTCGGAATGCATATTGTCCCGATTTATCGATTTTCAAAGTTAATTAATATTTTACTGGGCCATTTTTACAAAGGAATAACTTCTTCTTTTACACGCACAGTTTTATGTATAGAATCAATTTAACAAAGTTGTGTTTTAATTTGACTCATGAAAAAATAGTTAGCAGCTCCTCTTTAATTTATAGTTATTTCCTAATTGTTTTGAGTTGATAATCCAACCGGTTATGATGATAAAATATTCAGCGCTAAAAATATTGTTTTTGCAATCAGTGCATAAAAGCGACTGCTACCGCACTGGCAGTAACATTAGCACTCAATTCAGCGGATGGCCGCCACGCTAACTATAACGGGTACCGGCGTCTGTCAGATCAGTGACAAGTGTCGGCGTCTTGTGCTTCACTTTTGGTTTGGCGCGCAATCACATTGTTTACATTAACCTGTGCTGTGCAGAATTATTCTGTTCTTTGACGTTAAGTTATAAAGTTATTTTTTTAAATGCAGTCCATGATGTGTTGAATGTCCGGGGGCGGGGGGAGTGCTCGAAGAAAGACTGTCCTATCCCGATTTTTTCTTAAGAAAAGTTGCCAACGCTGCCCTTGACAGACAAAATTTTCCCTTTTATTGTCAAATTTTCTCAATTTTGTTGAGTGTTCAATTTCCACGACAAAAGTAGGGATGCGCACGAGACAAGATTTGAGACTGTCTCGTCTCGAAAATGTGTTGTAAAAGTGATGTCTCGACTCGAAAAATATATATTTTTCTATTGGAAGAGCTGTGTCTCGACTCGAATTTTGTCAGGAAAATTTTGTCTCGACTTGTCTCGTGCGCATCCCTAGACAAAAATTATGTGGTAAGATTTATCTAGCTATCTTAAAGTAAATGAAAACCACATTTCTTTTATTCATTTACTATTTGTTTCTATAATAAACGTTTCCCTTCATTTTCTTTTCTTTTTTTCTTTTTTTTTACAAAAAAATAAACACAAATACACTAAGTCAAGAATGGGTGGAAATCATGATACTTTGAACACATACACACAATCTATTGCTATTGCTCGGGGGGGGGGGGGGGCATGGTAGCTCAGTGGTAGAGCGCTTACCTCTGGTACGTAGATTCTTTGGTTCGATTCTCGGCCATGCAAGCTTCTAGTGGACAACATCGTGTTCGTGGGCTTTCTCAGGATACTTCCGTTTCCTCCCACTTTCTTATTCAATCATCTCTCAGAGCTCCTCCGTGGCTAAGCGGTTAGCATACGCGCCTTTGGCGTGGGAGGCCCGGGTTCGATTCCCGGCGGGAGCTCATGTGGTTCGGATTCCACGTTAATCAGTAGGTCCACGTCTCATATAGCCTCGCTGCTGAACGGGACGTTAAACTCAAAATCAACTCAACTCAACTCAATCATCTCTCACTTGCCTAAATCATCAGTTTCTCTTAGCCTCAAGGGCATAAACGTGGGACGTTAAACTGAAAGAAAAAATAAAATGAATTTTTTGAGTTTTATGTCCCACAATTATGCCTGCTAGGCTAAAGGAGACGGTGATGATGAGTAATGAACGAAATGGTGGAATAAAGAAAATGCGAAGAAACGGGAAAACCCCGAGAAATCCCACGAACATGGTGTTTGCCCACCACAAAGTTCATTTGGCAGTAGCAGGATTTCAACCCAGGACCCCATGCACGAGAGTTGAACGCTCTACCACTGAGCCACCGCGACCCCCGTTAAATTGAAAGATTTCATTTCATTTTCATATTGGTCTTGTATTGGTTTAATTCTGAAGAACAAATAAAAATTTAAGTACTTATATTAGTCACACAGTCTGCGCGGGAATTTTCCTTTATTTTCTCGTTTTGTCGAAAAAATCCTTCTTTTTTTTCTTTTTGCTAAATTTACTCACGAAATTTCACAAGATTAGGGAAATTTCCCACAAACTACGAACACTGCTGCATGTAAAAGCAACAATAGACTGAATTTTATAACTAAGCTGTTGAATTGAATCATTGAGTTCGAAAAGTCATCTCCATCGAAGCTAATTTGAGAGAAGTGACAAACAAAACTAAATTAGTCAATATGCATCTGACATATAAGGTTATTTTCATCTTTGGAAAGTAGAAAAATGTCAGTTCTACGGTCTGAAAATGGAAACAGTTTTGTTGAAAATGGAAACAGTTTTGTTGAAAATGGAAACAGTTTTGTTGAAAATGGAAACAGAAAATGAAAATTAGCTTTGATGGAGATGACCGGTTTTCGAAGTCAACGATTCAATTGAGGACCTGAATTGAACATCATCCCAAGTAGGAGTCTACACTTTTTTTTTGTACTTTCAGCATTTTTTTTAATTCGTCATCATATATGTTCCAAGAGTTATTCACTTGCATAATATTACAGTCTAAGTCAGACACAAAATCATATTCTTAATACAAAATAATATTAGCTGAATAGAATAACATTCTTACTAGAAGGACTTGACATTCAATTCAGTTGAGGAATTTAGGATGTTTTTGCATTCACGAAAATCACATCGCTGCAATGGAAAACTTAAATGAAATGAAATATTTCAGTTGAGCGTCCCACGACCTTTTAGGCTAAGGGAGACCATAATTAATGCAAGTGAGTGATGATGGTAGAATCGGTAGAATGAGAAAGTAGGAGGAAACGGGAGGACCTCCAGAGGACCCACGACCAAGATTTTGGCTACACAAACTTACTCGGCCGGGTATCGAACCAGGGACCCCACGTATCAGAGGTAGTCGCTCGGCCACTGAGCCACCGTGATCCCAGGAAAACTTTAATGAATGAAAAAATTAGGCTATAATGCTTTATTTGACCTTAGTCCCAAAAACTGGGAAACCAAAATTAGTCGCCTCTCAGGTATTTTAATAATAACATTATTGGACTCTTTCGCCTGTCTTTGAGTTGGTGCAGCAATATGCTTTTAGCATCTTGATTTTGGTACATTTTTATACCTAACTTCTCAAGAATTACAACAATACGTAAATCATAACAATCACTCAATAATATTATAATACAACACAGTGGCGTCATTTCAGGATTTACTTAAGGAGAGGTGTCTTTTTATTTTATTTTATTTTATTTTAGTTTAGTTTAACGTGTCTTCAACAGCGAGGCTATATGAGACATTGAGCTACCGTTTAACGTGATATCCAAACTACATGAGCTTCCGCCAATAATCAAACCGGGATCTTCCACGTCAAAGAAATTTACGGTAACACTTATCCACCAGGGAGCTCGGAAAGGAGTGAACAAGACTCTCCAACATAATTAGTTTCACATTCTTCATTAGTGAATTTACCATTCACCATGACCCACTCTAACCCACCAAGACCCATCGACATCAACTCTGACCCATGATCCATGGGCTCCTCTTCACTGATTAAAAACTTTACACTTGTAATATAACAAGACTGTGAAATTATCACTAATCGGAATTTGAATTTCTACGACAATCGCTCAAGCAGTGCTCTGTTACAATAATGCTGGATCTGACCTTTACGATATAAAATGGTAAAATTTGTGTCATGGGTCATGTTTAAATTTATCACATATAATTATTTCCTTGTTAAATTACAGATAGTCCTCAGTGGAAAATAGGATGAAATTTGAAAGTATCAAATGAAGATAAAGTAGGGGCCAAGGTAAAGGACAAAAGAGTAAAATTCGACTGTGTCTCGAAAGCCAAGTAGTAGTATCAGTCCTAATGCTATTACAATACAATTACAAATACAAATATCAATATCCAAAACTGTCTGAAGTTTTTTCACTTAGATATACCCATTTAAGGCAAGTAAATAGAAACAAATAGAAAAGGAAGAAAAAATGAATTCCTTGAAAGTTCATCAGTGTTCAGAAGATGTTGTCTACAATGAACTGAGCAGCGGAGTGGGTCGGTGGGTCAGAATGAACCGTAGTGGGTCGGTGAGTTGCAGTGGGTAACTTACTGTTGACCCACGACGCACTGATTTGATTTAGTCACAAATATTGACCCACTTGACCCACGAGCCACTCACTCACTCCATCTCTTTAAGGAGGCTAGACAATTAGATTTGAGTTGTACAATATTAAGAAGATAGTTTATGTTATGATTGGTACTCTTAGTGAGTAATTCGGTTGGCAGTTAATGAAGTATTAGTGTAAATGGACCTTAATATTTACCTATAGTAATGCGTAGGTTTAAGAGTGAAACGAAATACAGAAAACTGTGATCAGATTGAGTTTCTGCTCATGAATCAGTAGTTTTCAGTAGTAGATGATAAACAGTTATTTCTAAGATCCACTAGCTCATAACGACTGCAACTTTACGTAACCTTAGAACAATCTGTTGAACTTTTTATCTTACTTGCGAACTTTCTCTATGTAGCAACTATTTTTTGACAAGTGTTGTGCCGAAGAAAAAAAATGTGCTTGTATCAGTGGTCAGAATGGAGCAAATTGAACGGAAATATATTGATTTACTAATGATACGTGGTTATGGAGATCGCAAGTGAACGTATATCGAGGGGCGACAGTAATATAATGTTACCTTCCCCAAAGATAACCCAGTTTCAAAATCAACTGTCGAAGGAACCATTCGAAATTTTGCAGAAAGAGGAATGATAAGGACCGTGAGTGATTAGGAATAACAAAATTGTGTAGTTATGACGCAGTTTCTTTGGGTGTGTTATCCCTTAAGGGATCTAGGGTTTTTGGGCTATTTTTTAGACTTTCAGTTAAGCAGCTACTGCATCGTCACTATTTATCCTAGGATCATGGTTCATACCTCATTCTCTTCAGAATAGAACTGGCTTTCAAATGATACCACTTGCATGCTCATACCGTTTACCAGGAGCGGGAAAAATGATGTCAAAGAGAAAATTTTGGAAGGAAATTTTTTTTCTCGCACTTTGGGCCCCTCTGGAGCGGCCCTGTGTGAACGTAGCCATCTAAAAAAAATCTGATAAATAGTACTTGGTACTGATAAATAGTACTAAATGTGTGTGCCAAATTTCAAGTTTCTATCTTGAATACCAAGGGCGGGAGAAATTTTATCTGGAATTCCCACCATGCCCCAAATTACCGTAAAACACCATGATCTCAGGTAAAAAAATCCTGAGACATCCCTAATTACCCTAGGGCCATGTATCGCACACCATTCTCTTCAGAATAGAACTGCCTTTCAGGCGGCACCATTCACTTGTCTCCATCATGTATCTAAGGAGGGAAAATGAGGAAAAACGGGATTTTTGGGTACAAATATCCCTTTTTTCAACTTTTTGACCCTCTGGATCCCCCCTGTTTAAACGCAGAAATCTGAAAAAAATCTGGTAAATATTACTCGGTGGACTGCATGTTTGTGCAAAATTTCAATCTTCTACGTGCAAAAATAAGCCCGCCAAAAATACTTTACATAAACCCCCCAAAAAAGTATTACACGAAAATATAAATTTTAGACTTATGACGTCATCATCTCCTATGTCTCGACGCAGGAAGGTCTGAAACCATACGTAATGTCTTCTACAATGCCTCTGGACTTGAAAAAAAAAACGGACGAAAAAGCTCAAATAGAAGAGAAATAACGCAATGTACCATGAAAAACGCATATGGTACAGATTGTACCAAAAGTTCCCCAAAGGGTTATAATCTTTTGTGGAAACTCAGCAAACATCGACAACCAGTATTGACAACACGATGGTCATTTCTCATTGTTCAGTGCAACGAATTCTAATGCGCAGTCATTTTAAACTTTACAAAGTGCGTTTAGTGCACGAGCTGACGGCAGAGGACTTCAATCACCGTACTGAATTTTGCGAAGTAATGATACAAAATATCTATAACGTGAATGACAAAGTATTTTCTAGTGAAGCGGCATTTACGTTAAACTGTCAGATGAAGCAACATAACTGTCACTATTGGAGCGACGAAAATCTGTATTGGACAATTGACCTCCAAAGGTATACCAAGTACCCACAGAAACAGAATGTTTGAGTAGGATGATAGGAAACATCATTATTTGCCTTTTTGCACTCATGGCAATCTGACAGGTGAGAAGTATTAGACATTATGTTGTAAGTAGGTTCTTCATATCATCCATGGCTCCGCACATAATTTTAACTGCATTTAGTTCCAACATGACGGAGGCCCGCCACACTATGAGTGGAATTTTTCACTGTACTTACATAAAAACCTTTCCACAACAATGAAAAGATGAAATTTTTGAGTTTTATGTCCCACGATTATGCCGACTAGGCTAAAGGAGACGGCCCAACACAATGGATTGGAAGACGAAGTATGGTCGAATGGTTTACAAGATGTCCCAATCTATCACTTCTGGGTTACCTTCTATAGGGGTACATTAAATACAAGGTATATCACACCAAACCACACTCTGAATTACTTACGGCATCTCATTGAAAAGGAAACAGGAAAACTTCTTCGTGATGTACTACAGCGTGCACTTTCCAATTTTTACGACCGGGTGGCCAATTGTCCGACAAAAAAATGCATTAAGTAAATGTCATATTTTCTTTTTTATGCTTTGTGTAATATGTAGTGTACAGTTACCCACAGGAATATAGTAAACATTCTTTGAGATAATTCTCAATTCTTTAATGTCAAACATAGCATACTCTATCTTGTAAAGAGAACCACGGTGGCTCAGTGGTAGAGCGTTCACCTCTGGTGTATGGGGTCCCTGGTTCGATCCTAGCTCGTGCCAAGTAAACTATGTGGTAGACAAACATCGTACACGTGGGTTTCCTCGGGGTTCTACCGTTTCCTCCCACTTTATTCATTCCACTGTTCCATTCATTTTTCATCATCACCGTCTACTTTAGCCTAGCCGGCATACCGTGGGACGTAAAACTCAAAGATTTCATTTCATCTCGTTTCTATCTCGTAGAAAAGAGAGAGAAAGACAAGTCAAAAATGAGTTCAGATTTTCGTTTCGAGAAAGATGCAAGGTAATATTGAAGTGTCTCAGATATTATCATTTAAAAAATATTGTGATATCGTATGTGGTAGAATCCAAGATTACTGCCATGATGTCCACACTCCCATTCAATACAGTTTTTGCACCAACACTCACTTGTAACATTTGCCTTTCCTCTGCCAGCGAGTCCCTCTATTAAGAGGCCTCATCCCGCCGAAATTAAAATACCGCTAATTTTACAGTAATTATGTGATATCTTCAAACAGATAAAAGATAATCAAAATGTAGAACAAGAGCGCCCTAGACAATATCATTTTACATGAGATACCGTTATCGCGACTCACTTATCTGCTTTCGATTTCGAACCATTTTGAAAATCGGCATTTATTTTCGCGTTTCTAAAGGCTGAAAACGGAAAGCGACTAGGTCACTTGTAATAACGGTATCTCATGCAAAATAATATTGTCTAGGGCGCTCTTGTTCCACATTTCAATTATCTTTATCTATTTGAAGATATCACATAATTACTGTAAAATTAGCGGTATTTTAATTTCGCCGGGATGAGGCCTCTTGAGGGTTTGTCCAGATACTTTTGTCTAGGAGATAAAAATGACAAAGGTCGCACACCCTATCTTGTAAACGAATGAGAATAGATCTTAAATGAGTTTACATTATCGTTTGTGAGAAGATTTTAGCCTAAATTGATATGCCAAACATATCCCTTTCCATTTAAAAGACATTGTGTGATATCCAATATGGGGGAATCCAAAGTGTCTGCCATAAGGTCCATACCCTCATTCAATGCAGTTTTTTGCATTAATACCCATTTGCAACATTTGCCTTTCCTTCTTTTGCGAGTATCTTTATTACTGAACTGTCACAATACTTCTAACCCTATATACAATCGACATGCACGTTTCCTCAACACAAATGAATCAAGTATTATCCACAGGACATTTTTAATCAAATAAGCATTTTAATCCTTTTCAGGCTATATTCCTATCTTTTCTGACGGGGGTCCTTTTCACGGGGCGCTTTTGTTTCAGTGCTCTTTTGATTAGACCCTTTTGACACGGGCCGCTTAAGTCGGACCTTTCTGTCCTCTTCCTTTTGTCCCGGCCTGTCTGACGTGATACCATGCTTAACTAGTTTCAATCCTAATCAATGCTGATGATCAAGATATTATTCTAAAACATATACACTATATCTTATCAAAATCGAATCATTTTTACACATCATTTACCTAAAGAATATTTTCTATGTATATGTGTAAACTCGCAACATGGCAAGTGCAACATGCAAATTTCAGCTTGATTTTATCTTTCTTTTATCACTTTGAAAATTGATTGCAACCTGAAACAACAAAGATATTTTAGAAGACTGGAAGAAAGGGCGTACTAACAAGGAACCTTCGCAAAGTGTTGCACCTCAATTTACATAAAAATTTGTAGGAAGAAACTAGACCTAAAATGACCGAATATGGGTCTTTTCTTTTCTGCGGAGAACCTGTTTAAGGGAGCAAAATCCCCCTCTGAAATTTCTAACCAGTGTTGAAATTCACAGAAAGACACGAACAATTTGAAAATTCATACACAGCTAGTAGATATAAAATTTTAAAAATATTTATTTTTTTACTTGTTTGCAGAGAAACAGAGGAAAGGGCAAAAGCTCTTTTCCGATTTGTTACTAGCTGTCTCTAAAAGTTACAGAAAGACATGATCAATTCTAGTAGTACTTAATACACATTTATTCTTCTGCAATGTACATCACAAAACTTTCTGCAGGATTATCCAGTTTGTAGGTTGAACTGGAATATTGACAGATTTTGTGTATGACGGATGTTTGTATTGATGGATTTTGGAGGGGGCTTCTGCCCTCTTCAACCGTTTCTCCGCAAGATAGGAAAAATGTGTGTTCATTCATTTTATGTATTACAATTTTAACAATACATGCCTACAATTTGTAAGTGAAGTTTCATTTTAACTGGTCATTTCTTTCTGTGTATTTAAGCACTGGGTAGAAACAATTTCGGAATGGGCATTTGCCCCCTTAAACCGGTTTTCCGCCGAACAGGAGAGACCTGAATTCGCTAATTTCAGGTCTACTTTCTATCTAGAAAATTTCATGAAAATCGGAGTGGAGCACTTTTCGAAGGTTCTTTGTAAGTTTCATTACAACCGGAAAAGTTTTACGAGAGTTGACAGACAAGCCGTCGAACAGATACACAAACTGATGAATAGACAAAAATTCTGATTGAATCGAATGGAAGATGCTCACTACATTTTCTTCAGTAAGTTATTGTTCCAGTAAACAATGCCATTTATTGTTTCTAACAATAGTGTTAACTGCTAAGCAACAAATGCTCAACAATACCTTACTAAATCCTAAGAAATGAATTAGAGAAGCAACGATTTTTTTTATTTTTTAAACAAAATTTTCTGCAGTTTTTAGTTATTTGTATTTCTTCTTGCAAAATGAACAGGTTTTTAAAACAAATAGTTCATGTCTTGGCAAAGGCCAGAATATTTGGAGTCAAAGTTCAAACACCGAAAGCAAGAAATGATTTTCAGAACACTTACTACTTCTCTCAGTTTGATTCACTCCAATCTGGCCTCAAAATTGGAATTCTGACTGGTTTTTGTGGAACAATTCTTGGTCTGTACTTTGTAGGCTCAGTAAAGAATATTATGGTGAGAGCTGGTATTGCAGTGCCTGATAAGGTACCTCCAGAACGAAAACCAGAGGAACGTCACTCTTCAAGACGCTTCTGAGGATGGATGCAAAGAGTAATTGCAACTTCATAAGAATATTCATCATGGAAGTTCAAAATTGTTCACTACAATTTTGGGTAGCTCAGTGGTCTTTCTGTTTTAATTATGTAAATGTTAATTATCAGTGTTTACAGAAAATAACGTAGACTCAAATCCCAAGTTTTTATTGTGCATCAGTATTCAATAGTTCAACCTAATCATCTTTAAGACTTGTTGGCCTCAACTTCCGCAACAATACTAGATTTCAAATAAATTTGACTTAATACAGTAATTTCTTGACTTTTATTTTCAAAACAAATATTTAGTGAATAGCTAATGAGAACCATAATGTTAATTATATTTGGATGTAATCTAAAGTTTTTCTTTTTTGTTTGCACTGTCAATAAATACGTCTAAAAATCCAAATCTCAATTAACCCTAGACTGTTAATAAAATGAGATTTTTATGAAATTCTACCCATACGAGGGAAAGGGTTTATTAACTCGTTTTCTGCCGTTTTTGGTATGAGAATTCGAAATTTTCATGGATAAAATGGGGTTATGAGAAAAGAGGGGCTTGAACTTTTTGCTATTTGCCATGACTTGGTGTAGCTTTTGGTGTAGGAAACTTGATATTTGCCACAAGTACTCTCCTTAAATCATAGGCTTTGGATAAACTACTATTATACAAAATAGGGAATTCTTCATTCATCACGAGGTCGGTGGATATTTTGGCTACATGAAATTAAAATTTCATATAATACGAAGTGTAGCTAGAAAAAAAAAAGAACATTGAATTTGATATTGGAGAAAAGTAAGAAAGTGAAGGTTAATCAATGGGTGAGTTTATACCAATTACCCTGTCTATAGAACGATGATTGTGCAGGGCGAAAGGTGCTCAGTTCAGCTGTAGGCTTTGGACGAAGTAAACCATGCGCCTGTGATTCGTCTAAAATGTTACCTAATGAGAATAAAATAAAGAGTTTGTTTGTGTGTTTGTCTGTCTGTCTGTCTGTGTGCGGCCTGGGGACAAGACGAGTGAACCGAGTATTACCAAATTTTGGTCAGGGGTAAATTGACCCAGGCCCCAGATCAATACGAAGCCCTTTTCTTTCAAATTTCGAGCTAAGGTGGTCTCAGCGGGGAGCGTTTAACGGAACCGGCTTGGGAACCAGACAAATTGACCGAGAGTAACCAAATTTTAGCCAGGAATACCTTGGTCTATGCTCCAGACCAGAGTTAAACGTTTTTCTCAAAATTCGAACCAGGGGGTATGAGGGGGGCCTCAGGGAGCGTTTACCGGGACATGTAGAAGTAACAGAAAATAACCGATATAAGTGTCGAATTCATAGTTTTCGCTGTCGTTGAAATCAATGGTGAAACTCCGATCGCATTAACTTCCAAATTCACGCTATTCGGCTCCAGCCCGGCGGTCACCGGGGGGAGGGGGCTAGATACCGAGACACATAAAATTAATTTAAAATTACCGATGTTAGTGTCAAATCCATAGTTTTCGCGGTCGCTGAGATCAATGGTGATACTCCCACAGGCGTTGACTTCCAAATACAGCCCCCGTGCGAAGCATGGGTATATTCAACTAGTTGTTAATATGGGACAGCGCATCAATGTGAAATTCCTTTTAATACTGAGGAAATCTGCAACGGAAATGTGTGATTTGCAAAAGGTAAGGTATGGAAATGAATGTTTATCACACACACAAGTTGTCGAGTGGCTCAAACAGTTTAAAGAGTGACTACAATTTATCACAGACGACCCGCGTCTTGAATGAACTTGAGCGCCAATAAAGGACTCAAACATTCAAAAGTAGGCGATGTGATTTGGAAAGATACGGTTTGAGTATTTGGGTTGTTACTGAAATCACAGGAATGGAAAAAGAAAGTGTTTCCCAAATTTTACCTGAAAGTTTTAACATGAAGAAGTTGGTGCCAAGGGATCTGAGATTGGGCAAAACGAAACTCGAATGATCATTTTCGCTGATATTTCGACAAACATTAGAAGAGACACTATATTTTTAGAGAGAGCGATAACCTTTGACGAATCGTCTTTTTTACGTAATACCCAAAAAACAAGTGCTAATCAATGCATTGAAAGATCCGAAACTTGAAAAAAAAAAATTGAAAATGAAATGAACTTTTTGAGTTTTACGTCCCACGGTTATGCCCTTTAGGCTAAAGGAGACGGTGATGATGAGAGATGAGTGAAATGGTGGAATGAAGAAAGTGGGAAGAAACGGGAGAGCCCCGAGAAAACCCACGCACACGGTGTTTGTCCACCACTAAGTTTACTTGGCGGGAGCAGGGTTTGAACCCGAGACCCCTAGCACCAGAGGTGAACGCTCTACCACTAAGCCACCGCGGCTCCAGATCCCAAACTTGACACAGCGGAAGAAAGTTTAAATGAGCACATTGGAATTCACAGCAGTGATAGATTTATTTCTATATCCGTGGAATTTTGTATGATATGTGGGTACCCGAGGTTGAAACTGTAAACCAAATTTATTACTATAATGTGCTGGCAACCCTTCGTAAGTGAATAATAAGACCATGGCTTGATTTGTGAATAAATAAATCATTAATTTTGCACCGAAACAATGCTGCTGTTCACACGCTACAGACAGTGAAAACATTTTTGACCATACATGGGATCCGTATATTAGACCATCCGACACATTCAACGGATATTGTTCCGTGCAACTTCTTGTATTCCACAAGAAGAAGTTAGCACTGAATACAACTAGATTTGATACAGTTGAAACTATATATATATATATATATATATATATATATATATATATATATATATATATATATATATATAAAAGCTATGGGTCTCACAAACATGGTTTTCGAAAACGACTGGCAACACTGCTTCCAGCAATGAAAAATTTGTATGGAACAATGTAGGGATTGTATTGGGGAGTACTTTGAAGGGAATAACGGTCTTATTGCCCAAAACGACCAATAATATTTTGTAGCATCAGTTCGGCTTTTTTTCTAGCCATACGTCGCAGATAGACCCGAACATTTTGAATCTATATGTTAAAATGCTACGTTTATATGTTTGTGGTCAAGAAAAAATTATATGTTTGTGGCAAATCTTTTCGACAATGAGATTTCAAAAACCACAAACACTAGAAACATGCTGTTTTCGCTGGGATATTCCAAAATTTATGCAGATTTGCCACTTTTCATTAAAATTTTCAAATAAAAAAAACTTGTACTTATTTTCATATTCCACATTTTAGGCGTCGTTTTGATCCTACTAGTTTAATATTGTCACAAGAACGTTAAAGTTGATCCCCTTGTGAAAGGCAACCAGTAGAGGAGTTTAGTATAGCGGGTTGATGGACATTTCAGGATGACTTTGCTTTAATCTGGATGACAAAACCTATTGCAAACTGACAAGTTGCAAGACTTGTGGATCCACAATGAGGCGTACTCGAATATGGAATCATAAGAAAAAAAATGCATTTTGTATCAATTCATCATCTATCACTTATCCAGGTTTGCCAGAACGAACATACAAAAAATGAAGTGATGGAGCGGGAAGGATAACTGTCATTGCTCCTGGATGTAAAACTAAATCATTTTGTCCGCACCTTCTTCTCTCTCACACAAAAATTATCAAATTATCATCTCTCTATGAATTACAGTTCTCGAGATATGGCTGCTTAAATATCTAGAAATTCGAACTTTTTTGACCAATATCTGGGGAACGGTGGTCACTTGGCCAGTAGACAGTTAATCAGTGACCACTGGTTACTATTTGGTACCAAAATGTTTACCAGCCTCTTAGGTATTGATCGACACCAATATGATCTCTGTGTGATTTACGGTTCCCGAGATTTGGCTCCTTTAATCTCCCGAAATCGGAACTATCTTTTGGCCAATATCACAGAAAGGTAAGTCATACAGAGAGATGATATCGGTGTTAAACAATCTCTAATAGAATGTTAAACATTCTCGTACCGATGGCCACTATACAACTGGCGAGTGGCCAAACCAGTGTCCAGTTGAACAGTGGCCACCGGTTACTATTTGGTACCAAAATATTTACCATCCTCTTAGGTATTGATCAACATCTATATAATCTCTCTACAGGTTATGGTTCCAGACGTATGTCTCCTTAAGCATCTAGAAATTGGCCATTTTTGTATTTCAGTTATTTCAGTAGAGTTATTTCAGATTTTGCCAAGGGCAGGGGAAGATGTTCCACCGACATAAGAATTTCACATTTTTTTAAAATGCATTAATATGGAAACGATTAAAGAGTAGGGCCTTTTAAATCATAAAGGGGGAAATTATCCAATGCTCTCCTCAAATGACATCCCTGATTAAAACCCTCATGTACAGTAATAGCTGTAAAGTAACAATGGAAAAAATGAAATGAAATCTTTGTTTTACGTCCCACGGTTATGCCGGTTAGGCTAAAGGAGACGGTGATGATGAGTAATGAATGAAATGGTGGAATGAAGAAAGTGGGAGGAAACGGGAGAACCCCGAGAAAACCCACGCACACGGTGTTTGTGCACCACAAAGTTTACTTGGTGGGGGCTGGGATCGAACCCGAGACCCCTAGCACCACTGAGCTAGAGCGGCCCTTAGGTAACAATGGAATTCTCAGAAGGTTTCAGGTTTTGTATATTGAAGCTTTTAATAGGGTTTGTTCTCTTATCCCTTCATTCTATACTCTAGTCAACGAATAAAAAAGAAAGAGGTACTTGTGTTTTCTATTGACACATCAATTCGTGGAGGCATTCCGTAATTCAAACACCAATCAATGCGTTGGTTGTTTTTCCGGATGTGACACGAATAATCGTTATGTTCTGCAATTAGGTCTCTAATTACTTAATTCATTTTGTTTACGATGTGGCCTAATATTCTAATTGATTCCTTTATATCAACAAGAAGGGTGACTAGATAAAGTTGAACAAGAATACGGGTATAATATGTAACAGTATTGCAAACTGTAAGAGTAGTTTGAAGAGACAGTTGCTTCAACCGTTATCCTTGAATGAAATAAATCGAAACATATTTTTATACATAGTTACTATATACACTTTCTTATTCTGACAGCACTGCTTTGTCTGCCTACATATTTTTTGTACTTGAAGTTAGGAAAGTCCTTTACAGAAATACTTTAATCGGAAAATGTCAATTTTTCTACTACATACCGTATATGGATCAAGGCTGTAATAATTTATAAAACAAGGTAGCAAAATCATTACTTTCACACTGTTTCTTGTTAGCATTAGAGATATCTCCCATATCTATTAAATTTTCTACTACACTCCAATATTGTTCCCAATTGGAAGAACCAAACGTTACAAAAAAAAGTTGGTGTGGTTAAATTTGAACCCTAATCTGACTGCGGGGAGATTCGGTACTCTAAATAACAGGCCAAGCCGAGGACTTGTAAAAGTAGTTCATTGAAATAATTTTTGCCTCGCTCTCTCTTCCTGGCCTGATTCTTTGGTGATTATTTTGTTTAATTCACGGTGGTATTTTATGATTTGTTTGCTTAAAATATTTTAATGTGTGAAATGTGTTGGTTTAGTTTAGAAACTATTCTGTTCGGAATATTTTACACAAAATTACTGAAAACTAATGTTAGGTTCTGACAACACTGTTTAGTCAGTGTATTTATTTTTTTATTTGATGCTAATATAATCCTCTTTGGAACTATTTTCGTCAGAATCCATTATATATATATATATATATATATATATATATATATATATATATATATATATATATATATATATATATATGTTGTAACATGAATGCATGTACAAAAGTGACGAGGTGATTGCGGACAGCGGACATCCAAATAAATAAAAATGTTCCTATAAACATGGGTCCGATGCCGCTTCGTTTCCGAGATACAAGATGTTCAAATGTCGAGTCTCTTTTGGCTCACTATGGGAAAGTGAAGGGAAATGTTCAATATTACAGGAATAATACAATCAAGTGGAATTATGCCTGTGCTACTAGATTTACACTAACATGGCGAATGAAATGAATCAACATTTGAGGTTTTGTGTTGTCCGCGTTGCCAACCTGGTACAAAGTGTTATGTTTTTAAAAAGTACTAGGCGTCCACACGATGTGGGCAACATTGTTACTCAATAACATTACACAGTACTTCTTGGCTTTTGACATTTAATTACTTTGTGGGTTCATACGTAAGTTATTCTTATGTGCATTCATTTGTAGCGACACAATAACTCTTACATGCAAGCGTTTTGATCTATGAACCGTTGTTTCCTATTGTGGGTCGTTATTGGAATTCACACTTATCTTTCGAAAACGAAGCGGGATCTGCTCCATGCTTAGGAACGTTTTGATGTCAGCAACCATATGCTAACGTGTGGACGTCTAGTGCTATTTGAAAACGTAACACTTTGTACCAAGTTGGCAACATTGACAACCCAATAACCTTAAATGTTGATCAGTTTCATTCTCTATGTTAGTGTAAGTGTATTTGCACTGGCATAATTCCACTTGATCGTATTATTATTGCAATATTGAACGTTACTATTCGCTTTCCCATAGTTAGCCATCAGAGGGACTCGACATTTGAACATCATGTATCTCGGAAACGAAGCGGCATCGGACCCATGTTTATAGGAACACTTTTACTTATTTGGATGTCCACAATCACCTCGTCACTTTTGGACATGCGTTAATGTTACACCATGGATATATATATGAGTGTGTGTGTTTGCCAGTATGCAGTTCTTTTGCATCTGTAATAACATGTCATAATGTCATTTGAAAATGAAAAGGTGGTCAAATTTTTTATTTCCCCCAACGTGTTTAGACAAACCTGCGGAAGAGCCGAATTGAAGATAATTGAGCTATATATATATACTCTATATTTATTGAAGAAACTAGAGACTTGTTCGTACTTTATTGGAATTATGTTTTACACTTATTTTCAGTCCTATCTTTACTCTGCTTATTTATTACTTTAATAGAACTATACTATTTTGTCTTGAACATAACTAGGTGATTACCAATATAACCATATGGGATGACAAACTGAGCAACAAACCTACAAAGTGGCCCATAATTATTTATAAGATGTTTGATTGACTGTAGTAATTGTAATTCTGGACCAAAAAAAAAAAAAATCAGATATGGCAACATATGTAGACTGAGAGTGGGATAACGGACTTAGAGCCTTTAGTGTATGCCAGACAGGATGGCGGATCGGTTGTTTCTGGAACAGCGTGTACATTCGTATTATTCTGGAACGAACAATTACGCTGAGGTGAGACGGAGGATGTCAGTCGTGACTTTTGACACAACCTGACTTTTTCTTATGGGGTGGTTTGAAGGGTAAACTGTATCAACATCACATAGGCAAATTTGACCGAACTACGGGAAGCTATCACAGAAGAGTTCCACAGGATGCCTGACAACGTTGCTTTGATTCGTCTCCAAGTATGTTCGTGATTTTGAGTTTAACGTCCTGTTCAGCAGCAAGACTATATGAGACATGGACCTACTGTTTAATATGAAATTCGAACCACATGACCTCCCGCCGGGAATCGAACCCGCCCTCTCGCTCCTTGGTCTCCAAGCATGTATCGATTTGGACGGTCCATTGGGAGAATAATGTGTTTATGTTCAAGTTATGTTACTAATTTCATTACCGCAGTCTTTGAAACTTCTTATACATAATAATGAGCCACCCTGTATATAAAAACAATAGAAACACCTGTATCACGTAACATTTGTGAGGAAGTAATTCTGAGAATATGTGTCTTGCGCCTGGGTGGTGCTATTGGTTTGTTGGGTGATCGTCAGACAGGTTAGCACAAAAGCTTGTGCTGAAAGAAGCAGATGCTGTCGATGCAAATTGAGAGACTTTTCTAAGTTTCAAATTGTGGATACGCGGCTATTGGGGCAATTCTATCTAAAGTGAAAAAGTTGCCTCGCGAGGAACACTGTCCAAACAATGATCCGTATTTACATATAAGCAGAGCACGAAGAAACTTATGGAGTGAACTTTCTTTTCGTTACTGTCAAACATGGCAGCTGCTCTGTAATGCGGTCTCGGCTGTATTGCTGTAGAGGACTCGGCTTAATTCCCGCTTCAGAGCTAACTTACCCGATGAGGTGTAAGGTAATAAAGAAAGAAAGACACGTAATAAATTGCCTTTGTAGTCTCATAATGTAAGCTTATTGAGGCTAAACCAGTGTACATTCTGCTCCAAATTAATCAGTTACATGTGATTAACTTAGTCAACCACTACGTGCTATTCGGGGATTTTGAATACACTTATGATAATCATACATTAGTCAAACCGTTAATATGGCCCTAATCATACGTCGAAACGACTCTGCATAAGGCCCATAGGCAGGGTCGGCTCTACCATGTGTGCAACACGGGACTGGTAGTTCCGAGGGGATGGCAAAATCTGTCATAGCTAATTAACTAACTAACTAACTATATGGCCTATGGAACCCGGAGGTTCAATGCCGCGTTCACAAAAGCTCTCCACTGACTTCTATCCTTAGCCAAATGGGTCCAGTTTCTACTTTGTATTCCTATCTCTGCGACATCCATCTTAATATTGTCCTCCCATCTGCGCCTAGGCCTTCCAAATGGTCGTTTTCCGATTGATCTTCCAGTCAAGACTTTGAAAGCGTTTCTACTTTCTTCCATTCTAGCTACATGACCTGCCCACCTAAACCTCCTAGACTTGATGACCCTAGCAGTGTTGGGTAAACCGTATAAATTATGTAGTTCCTCGTTGTGAAGTTTCCGCCATTCCCCCTTCCCGCTCCTCTTGGGTCCGAATATTCGTCTCAGGAGTTTGTTCTCAAATACTTTCAGTCTATGTTCTTCCCTCAGAATAAGCGACCATGTTTCGCAACCATACAGAACAACAGGCATGATTATCGTTCTATATATTTTAAGCTTCAAATTCCTCGACAGAATTCGTGACAACAAGAGATTTTGAACCGAATAGTAACACGAATTCCCTGCTTTTAGTCGACATTTAATTTCTTCGTGAATATGATTTTCGTCTGTTAATATTGATCCTAAATATTTGAAACTATCAACTTTATCAAAAGTATATCTGCCATAGCTGTCATAGTTACATTATTTAAAATAAATATTTCTTGTTGGAAACAGATTTCATGATGATGATAGTTAAATTTAAGTGGTCTAAAGCTTCTTTCACAATATCCGGCGATTTGCCGGATCCATTTCCGGCAGTTTGCCGGATGAGAAATGTACCTTTTCATATTATCCGGCGCTTTGCCGTGGATAAAAAATATGCGAGCAGGGTTGCTGTGCAACTGAAGAAACAAAACCTTGTGACACGTGCCGTGTTGTGGTAGTTGCAATGGACAGATGCAAAAAGTGTCTTCTACTCGCCTTGTTAAGACAGACAGAAAAAAAGTCAGACACATATGGGTTAACTTTTTTTTTTTTTTTTTTTTTTTAGAGGAGTGGTATCTTGAAGGAGATTTTTCTATACTGTTTCCACAATTGATAGACTTGAGCAAAATAGCGCCTAGGTTCTGGATATTTAAAATACGATCCTGATATTCACCTGTTGTGACTGGGAAAACTAGGATAGTCGGTGGTTGAGATCTATCCCAGAATCCAGTGGCGGATCTAGAAAGTAAAAACTGGGTGGCTGCCAGACCTCAAACTATGAGAAATATATCATGAGTTTACTGTAAAGTTTCAAAAATATATAAATAATAGTTTCGTCACCCTGAAAACTGGGGGGCTAGGCCCCTCGGCCCGGGCTAGATCCGCCACTGCCAGAATCACAAGTCAACACTCTACCACTGAGACCAAGGCTGATCTGTAGGCATTATTATTATTATTATTATTATTATTATTATTATTATTATTATTATTATTATTATTATTATTATTATTATTATTATTATTATTATTATTATTATTATTATTATAGTATTTCGGGTTTATTCTTTTGTTTTAAGTGTTCCGACTATTGACTCAAGTCTCTTTAAAGTACTGCTCTAGTTCCTGTATTCGAAGGGCTATTCAAGAAATTACAACCATAGAAGTGTTAAAGGTAATTATAAAATATATAAAGTATGGTATATTTATCAAATATCACATCATGAATTCTCTCTTGCTTAGCGAAAGTACATAAAGGTGTTACTAAATTTATAATATTGCTGAAATAGTTTATAGTACATATTTCAATTTTGGGGCACCACAAATTTATAGAACTACAAGCTCATTTGTTCAGTGCTACTCGGGCATTTATTTCTCCCAATCTTCTATTACATAGAAAAAATAATTTACATTGATTTGGACTCTTTAATCAGCGACATATGGATTCGACACTTCGGTAGTATCGGTCGTTTTCGATTATTTTTACATGTCATCTTTTCCCATATATTGTATGTAACAAGTTTGGTTAAAATTACTCCAGGTGTGCTGGGCTAGAACATAACCACATACACAAACACACTACACACTACACACACACACACACGCACACGCACACACACACATACACACACACACACAGATATAAATATATATATATATATATATATATATATACGTAAAACACAAGCATCCATATTATAGCAGCCACCCTCTACTCTTCCCTAGCAACACTTGCTTCCTCCCCAACACCCATCCGGCAGTTTGCCGCGTATATGTGAAAAGATTCATTGCTTGTAATGTCCCGCTTGTCTATACACGGCAATCAGCCGCGCCGGATTCTAGCAGGGAGATCCGGCTGTTCTTGCTCGCCGGTTAAATGTCCGGCGACCGCCGCACATATGTGAAAAGCTCCATTGCTTGCAATGTCTTTCTACCCTGTCCGGCAAATTGCCGGAACCGTACACGGCAGTTCGCCGGATAATGTGAAAGGGCTTTAAGTCGCATTAGTTCAAAGTCACATGGACAGTGCTAACAAAATGGTCAAACAAATCCCAGCATGAATTGTTTGATTATTGTCAAATACAAGTACTCAATTCTCGAGCAGTAGCGAACACCTGTTCCATTTAGTTAGTTATCACAGTTTTGATATGAAAACTAGTCTTGTCTTTGTCACAAATAAGTTCCTTATCACTGAAAGTGGAAACAAGTTTTTTATTTTTTTTTTTCAAATTTTGTAACATGTAGAAGGAAAATCAAGAAATAAAGATAAAAGATCTAGTTGTACTGAAATTGCTAACATATATATTGAGATTGAATCTCGATATTGAATTCTATAAAAAGGATTACCATGTTTCCTCTGCAGGTGTGTTTGCTTTATCTTTCACTAACGTAATAGATTACTATTTAAAGAAAAAACAGACACAATGAGATTGTATTTGTATTGTTTGGGCCTTTCTGAGTGCAAGTGCACTTTCCCTCCTTTTCGTTGCTCATGATGGGGTAGCGTACTTAAAATCGTGGCTTTTAGAAGTTGTTCTTTCTGGAGAAAGGGGGCGGCAAATGATGTCTTTTGCACGGGGCGGAAAATTTCCTAGGGCCAACCCTGCCCATAAGACCTTATTCAAAGTCGTTCTTAGGTGTGATTAGCGCAATGCTAAGAGTCTGATTAATGCATCAAGTGGTAGTCAAGTTCTCAGTTTGACGCTAATTATAAGTAAGAATGGCTGTGACTAAGGCTTATAATTTCGTTTCGATTTTCATATCAAGGGAACAACGGGCACATGCGTCTTGAAAAATGAACAAGAGTTGTTTTGTTTGCGTTAAAATTTTTGTGTGCACTTTTTCTGATGTTTGTTCTGAATGCTGGTTGTGAATAGCGCTCTCTCAATTTGTGATATCCATCTGTTCCATTTTCTTCAATACATCGTTACTTTCCTCTTTGGCTTCATTCTCATTGGCGTCACCCTGTTCTTCACTTTCCTGAATTTCCTCCTCCTGCTTTTCTGGTCCCTACAAAATGCATTAAAAATTTACATGAATAACTAGCAAACATCAAAACGTATGCAGAAAATTCATAAAATGTCGTCGAATATTGAATAATAAATAATAAGGGTGCGGCATAAGTAACACGTTTTTTTCTTTCATTGGTTTCCATTCAAGTCTGGACTGGGCCAGGTGGCTACGCAGTCAGACAGAGCCCACATCAAAAGCAGGTCAAATGAAATTTTTAATAAAGAGAGGACGTCAGTAGAAAGAGAAAAAAATGTGCAAAACGTAAGCGACAATTAAATTCTTGTGAACAATGACTGCGGCAATCCACATACATCAAGCTCTTTGAGCATTTCATTAAAATTTCGTTGTGACTCACGTCCCCTATAAAGTAAGAATGGGCCATACCAGCTTCAGAGTAATGCCGGTGCAAGTAAAAGCAATAGTGAAATCCAACACTCTTCCTATCGCGAGATATTAAAGGGAGCCTGACCATATAATTCTTCAGAGTTTGCACAATATGTCAGATGTCAGGATCAACTAGTAGCCAGTCCGGCCATGTTTCAATTAGATATTATTATTACAATGATATATTATTTTTTGTTTTATTTGTTTCTTTAGTTTTACCATATTTTACAATATTTTTTTTTCTTTTTATTGTAGGAATTTGAGATAAGTATGACCTTGCGATTAACAAAGGAGCAAAGATTGAGAGCGGTTGTTGTTTACTACGAAAACGAGAAATATGGAGCTGAAGCTGTAAAATTCAAATATGGAGCTCATTTGTTGGCTGTAAAATTCAACATTCCAGACGTGCAGAGTCGAAAGATCACAAGATGAATAAGGAAATTTGAAAGAATAGGTAGTGTAAATAATGTCCCAAGGTCCGGTAGACCCGTTTCAGCAATAAATGTTGAAAAGTGTGCAGAAGTAAGAGAATCATTGCTGAGCACTCCTCAAAAATTCAGTAGATCTCTTTCTCAAATCGTTCGTAGAATAGATAGAAGTGTTCGTAGAGTCTTAAAGAAACTTAAGATTAGACCTTACATCCCTCGGGTGCTACAAAGTTTGCATTATGGAGATGAAGACAGGCGGTTAGAGATGTGTTCTATTTTCATGAACAAAGTTAACGAAGATGAGACTTTCTTTGATAAGGTATGGAGGTCAGATGAAGCAATCTTCAAGTTGAATGGACATAGCAATCGTCATAATTGTGTATACTGGAGCGATGCTAACCCATATGTCATTTTGGAAAAGCGTATTAACTTACCAGGGGTTACATTTTAGGCTACTATTTCTTCAATGAGAATAATAGGGCCGATATTCTTTAATGGCAGTATTAATCAAGATAATTACTTGCATATGCTACAAACTGAATTCTGGTCCCGAGCTCAAAATCAGAATGACATTTACATTCAACAGGACGGTGCACCACTCTATTATGCGTTAAACGTTAAGAAATGGTTAAATGTTCAATTTGAGGGCAGGTGGATAGGATGATGTGGAGCAATTGAGTGACCATCAAGGTCACCAGACTTAACATCACATGTCCTTTTTTTGTGGGATATATTGAAATATCTTGTTTACAGACTGAAACCAAAAACAATTCATGAGTTAAAATAAGCAATTTCCGATACATTTTCTGAAATTAAAGTGGAAACGTGTCAAAAGGTTTGTAGAAGTGTTGATGGTAGTGTTCAACATTGTATTGAACAAGAAGGTGGGCATTTTGAAAATATTGTTTAATCTCAATGAGTGATGTTGTATTGTTTTTTTTATGGAGCAAGACTTATTTTCTCCAGAACCTACTGTACTTTATTTTAAACATTTAACTAGTGTAATACATTTGAGTACTTAAAATAAAATAAGATCGTTACTTGTGCTACACTCTGTATATATGACGTACATCGAGAAGCAGCTCACTTAAAGTAAAGGTGTGGATGTTAATCATCTTGTCCATTTAGAATTTTTTACTGCTTTGTCATGTGAGAGGAAATATTTCTCTCGAAGAAACAGTCTTGATTTCTAAAACTTTTTCTTTTCAAAAGCGACAAATCTTTTATAAACTTCAACAAAGCTGTTATTAGTTGTGGGACTTACTATTTTAGTTATTACTGCTCACATAGACACTCAGACATGCATGTAGGGACTCTATAACGAAAAATGTTTGATTAGGGTAACCAAAAAAGTTCTTGGCATTCTAGAGCATTGACAAACAAAGAAGAATACAGTGAACGGTATGTACACTCATGTCCAAAATTATTGTCGCATGTCTATAAATATGTTGTTGTAGGGATATAATTTGATAACAAATTCGCCCGGTGTTTTTTATAATGTTAGTGTATATATATTCGGCAAAGACATGTATGTGGCACATTTCATGTCAAAAGAGCAGTAAATAAGAAAATAAGACTTTCTTATCCATTTAGCAACATTTTGTTTTACTCATTCTAATTTTTGTGTTTGTAATTCTTTTCCTATGAAATTTACCACAAATATATATTTCCCGATTATCAATATTGAAAGTACCCTGCAAAATCATTATCCAATTATATTCTTACAAGAAGACAGTCATAGATATGACACAATCATTTTGGACATGAGTGTACCTTTAGATTTCGAAATAATCTCCATCAGCATCCGACACCTCTTGCCAACATTCCTGCAGCTGTACAATACTCTGGCGATAAAATTCGACGGTCGTGGGTGCAAAGATGGCCGGGAATGCATTTTGCAGATCTCTCTCATTTGCGAATGATCTCCCGCTGAGGTGGTTGCCGAAGGAATGAAACACGTGGTAGTCTGTTGGGGAAAAATCCTGTGAACACGATGCATAGCAAAGTGTCTCCTAACCAAGTTGCTGAACGATCTCCCGGGTCTTTTTTTGTCACGTGTCGCTTGGGATTGTCGTGTAGGAACAGCACACCCTTGTGATTCACCAATGCCGGCTACTCCTCCTGTAATGCATAGCCCATTTTTTCAACTGATGAGAGTAGAGATCAGCAATGATGGTCTAACCAGGTGGAAGCAACTCTTAATGCTCCACTTGCCGACAATTCCGCCATAGAGAGAGAGTGTAACCTTTCGTGAGTGCAGAGGTGGTCTTAAGGTGTGGGGAACAGGGTCATGTGGCGACAAGTAATGTCTGGTATGCTTGGGATTATCATAGAAGATCTAGTTTACGTCACCAGTAAGCCAAGGATCAATGATGGGTGTTCAGATACCGAGTGAGCAAGGACGAACAGGACCCGTTGTTCCTTGTTGGCTCCCTACAATATGTGTGATACCCACTTGAATACCTTGTGTGATATCCCTATCAGATGTAAGTGCAGTTTGATTATTTCAACGAAAACATGTGGCTTTTCTGCAAGTTCATCACACATTAGACCACTATCTTCCTTGATGGCTGCTTTCAGGGCCTCGTCATCCAATACATGTTGTCGTCCACTACGAGGTTCATCCGAAATTCTCACAACCCCCGAACGAAATTTCAGGAACCAATGCCTGGTCGTGCGATCATTCACGGCATTCTTCCCAAATGCCTGACATATGCGGCACCTGGCAGGCCCACTTTAAAGTCATACAACAACATACGCGAACAAATTGCTTCGATACCTCCATTTCTTAGACATGGATGAGCTATCACTACTTTGTGTGTCCAACGTGCCTGTATTACTAAAGGTCGATGATCAGATTATATTCCGATCGCTTGGCAGATGTGTCATTTCGTTTCCTCTGTGTGAATCCATGATTAATGGGACGTTAAAAATCGAAATGACTTTTTTGGTTACCTTGTATATTAATATTTCAAAATTTAAACTGTCTCATAATTGTATTGAGTTTAGGGAGAATTGCTGAAAAGTTAACCCTAAATTTCAAAATTTCCATTATTTTAGAATCCAAAATAAATTGTTAAAAGATTGCATTAAATGATTACCTTCTTTAATAACGCTTGGAAGAGCAAACGTTAGTGGTTTAACTAAAATATCTTGGTTTGCATCATACTGAAATTCTTAAAGGTTATTACCTTGATATCAAACGGATGAAAGATAAATGCTGTTAGTTATATTTACTTGCCCGATAAACAACACAAATATTTCCTTTATTACTAGAACTTTCACTGTCATCTACTGAAATCTACTTTCTTTCAGAATAAACCTCTGGCGTACTTCACATTTTCTATTAACTGATCAAACTATCTTATCTATTCTTTATATGTATGTTTTTTGACAAAGTAATTTCACCACTGTAACTTTCATTCGTCCATATATATACTAAGCTCTATTTGGAATAATTATTTTTACGATATGTCATTTCATTTGGCAACATAAGAATTTTTGTAAGATATTTTAAAGTTTACTTTTCTATTCGTAGTTTTAATGTTGCATTGTGACTTCAAATTGAGTATTATTCATTGCATTTAATGGTAAAAAAAATTGAACAATTCAATCAATCGTTTGAGAAACCCTACTTTTCCAAAAGAATCGATTGTCATTTTAGGATTGAAATACCACTTGGAAAGTAAATCTAGCGATGTCAAGAGATACTCGACTTGTGCGGTGCATAGAAAGTCTCCGCAACGGGATTGAAACTTCAAAACCCAGGGAAAGTCTACTAGTTCAGGGCTACTTGTGTTTCTCTTTGAACATTCTTCAGACCTGTAGATGTGCATTCGGAACGCACATCTCCCATATTCATCAAACACATCTGTAATCTTCAGGTGTTAAAGCGTTCTCGGTGAATGTTAGTAGAAGACGTTAAAAAACGTGTACCTTCCGCTAACAGCATCCTATCCATCTTTTCGGATTCTAACCAACATTGAGAGAATGGAAGATTTGCAGAAGTTGAAACATTAGTTACCAATGACAAAGCCTGTGCAGCATTTATGGAAGAATATTTTCTTTTGGAATGTAGAGTCTTATGAAATTCCAGAATTCCTAAGTGAAGAGAACTAAGATCAAATAGACTGCTACTATTTTATATTATGTAGAATTCTGAAAATTTTTTGAGTCATGTTTTGTTCTTTCGTACTTAATAAAATCATTTATAAGTTCCGAACAGTAGCGTCTTTTAGGCTTTGCCAGGCAGGACAAGAATGTTCACCGACATAAGTTTTTCACGTTTTTATTAGTATATTAGTATACAATTTATTAAAAAGCATATACTTGTGAAACTCAGAGAGGCAATTGCCAAACCTTCCTTCCTCAAATGACACTCATGGTTCAAAACTATATTTATTTTAATCTTAAACTTTAAATTGACTTGGAATATCTGCTAATCTAATATAAATAAAATAAAGAGTTTGTTTGTGTGTCTATCTGCCTATCTGTGTGTGTGTCTGTGTGTGGCCTGGGGACTAGACGAATTGACCGGGAGTTACCAAATTTTGATCACGGGTACCTTGGTCCAGGTCCAGACCAAAGCGAAGAGTTAGTTTTTTAAAATTCGAGCCAGGGAAGTCTCAGGGGGCGGGCGTTTACCCGGACATGTAAAAGTTGTAGAAAGTGACCGATATTAGTGTCAAATCCACAGTTTTCGCGGTTGCTGAGATGAATGGTGATACTACCACAGGCATTGACTTCCAAATACAGCCCTCATCGGCTGTAGGCCATAGGCGTTTTTTTAATCGTACCAGGAGGTCTCAGGGGGTGTATATACCGGGATATGTAAAAGTAGTAGAAAATGACCTTTTCTTCTTTTTTCGTTGTTTACATTGATATTTTATCTGACCCATGCGAAGAATGGGTATTTCAGCTAGTGTAATATAAAACTTTGTTTGTGGAGACTTAGTTTCGTCATGATCAGGAGAAACCCAATTAGTCCATTTTTAAACAAAAAAAAAAAAAAAAAAAAATGTACATTGCAAACAAAAGGAAAAACGTTTAATCTAATCTAAAGACATCTATAACCCTCTAGTGAAAGGCTCAAATCATTTAAACACCGAAAAATATGAAGCAGTAAACATAAAACTTTCTCTTGGTTTTACCGAAAATAGTTTTTTTTGGAGAACTCGCATTTCTCAAACGACTGATGAATTCCCTTATAATTCCTGATTTAGAAATTATGCCCTTTTCCAGGGTTAAATGTCATAAGTAGAGACCGGATTTTTTGGGCAAAATGCCTCTTCTTTAGTATTAAAAATATGATCAAAAATAACGTTTTAAATTTTATGTGGGAGTTATAGTTTCGATTTAAGCCAATTTTACTTTGCGTATTTTGCCTATTTCGCCCCTTACTGCCTAAATAATTGCTTTAGTGCCTAATATTGCCTATTTTGTGCATTTGTTTCAAAATAAGCCTTCATTCGGAAGATATATAATTTATATAATAAATATAGCATACCAAACTGAAAATTAAGAAAAAAAGAATAAAAACTCACTAAAAGTCCCAGGACCGGCCAAAAGGTAGAATACTTAATAATAATAACATAAAATACACATACACATACATTAGGTGTTTGTAAACACAACCACGTGGTACATTATAGGGTGGGATTTAAGGGGTGGGGTGCACTGGAATACATGCACTCCCATATGTTGTAAATATACACTATCTAAAATGAGAAGCTAGCAGTGAAGACAGCAACACTTTCCGTAACTTTCTGCCGTCATGTATTGGGGCTTAAAAGAAAGCCGAGTTTTGCAAAAGCAACAGTTTAGATCGATCTTCTGAAGGCTCAAGGAAAAGGAATCACCAAGCAAGTTAATATTCCTCATTCACTCCACAGATATCTAAAGGCATTAAACATTTCAAATGTAATTCAAATGTCGTGGTAGTTATTGGTGCAACCTCCGTCAGAAAATCTTGAATTCCGCCCTGTATATGTAATCCATATCAAGCTTCGGTTTTATATATACAGTAAAGAAGATATTAACAGACAGAGTATGTTTCTACAGAATTTTCTTTGAACATTGTCTATGATTTGAATCTACTTTTTAAATTGTATTGAGTATTTATCTTCATTATTTCGAGTTACATTTTAGTGCCTGTTTTACTGCCTATTTTTAAATTTAAGTGCCTATTTGCCGGCCTATTTTGCAGGTTTTTAATGCTTAAACATCCGGTCTCTAGTCATAAGAAATACAAATTGATTCTAATATCTACTTACCTTCTCTTGTGTATCGATCATGGACTCATATTTTCTCAATAGGGCTCTTGAGGATTTATTCCGGTCCTTCATAAAACTAATTCTCTTCAGAAGTCTGGCAATCTCATTGTTCTTGGATATTAATTGTTGATTATGTAAGACCTGCATGTCTTGAATAAACAGCTTCCAAATGCTGTCCTTAATTCTACAGTTTTCCATCTTCAACTCAAACTGTTTTTTATTTATCATCATCTGACGCATTGCGGTATTGAAACTTCGTCTTAACTTGTAGACCTGATGTCTTAAAATAGCATTCTCATATTGGGTTCTCTCGGCGACTCTACGGTACTTGTTGACCTTTTCAGCCAAATTTCGGCGAGCGACATCTTCAGCAAAATTTTGATGTAATGGAACTTCAAGTAGATGGACTTCTTGGTTGATAATTTCATTAAGCTGTGGATCAGGAAATGCGAATGGACCTGGAAGTGGGTTAGGATACTGATCCGGATTTGCTTCAGGCCTTGCTGACTGCCGTGGGATCGGATTGGGACACTGGTCGAAACTCTGCTTTGATCTTCCTCCCGACATGATACCTAGAAAGTGAATAAAGAAAGAAAGAATGAAGTCTACAAGTAAACTTAGGCGGATCGGCTCAACCAAAGCTCTCTGCTGCAACGACATCTACTTGTAACTTTCAGTGGGGTAGTCAGAAATCCATTTTGATAAAGAAAAGTACGGTCCAGAAACTGATTTAGTTTGAGAATCAACACTTTTATTTTCCTGGCAGTTTTCAATGTCTGTCTGTTAGTTGCTCACCCGGATTCTAGTTTGGCTATTTCAACTGTTTCAGTCGCCATCTGCGCGCTTCCCGGCCGGGGATTTGTGGTGGGGATCTAAGCTAAGCAACGCACTGGGGGGCAGTCGCGTCCGAGCTCTGACGCAGTGAGGTTCACTGGTGGCGCTGAAGATGTTTTTGAGTTTTTGTCACGGCAGAGAGCGTGAGAAATGGAGCGTTTACCGGAGCAGCGCTACACGATTACAGGTCGAAGTCCAGGAGAGTTTTTGCTTTGGTCACATTTTGGCCCAAATCATTCGTTAAAGGGCGTTCAGATCGCTCCATGTCTTCAACGGTCCCGGGTCCATTCTTGAACTACTGAACCACTGAAAAACTTGGGCGCTTGACAGGGCGTATTCTTTGTAAGCCTCCTTGACCAAGGAATCGTATGGGAAGCGGTTCTGTCCAGATGAAAGCAAAATTTAATCGCATAGTAATGCTCCACCAAACGCTTCATTTCTCATGTTCTCTGCCGTAACAGAAATTCAGGAACAGCTTTCGCACCACGTGTGATTTCTTCACTGCGTCAGAGCTCGGACACGACTGCCGCCCGTTGTGTTGCTTAGCTTAAACAAACACCACAAATCTCCCCGCCCAGAGCGTGCTGCTGACGACTGGAGCGCCTCACGCAGTCAGACTCATTACTTTACGAACAAATCTTGTAATTCAAATTAGAAATGAGGGACTTCGATTTACTCTATTACTTTGGAAGCTGCAACTAACCGCTGCTCTATACTAAATGAGGTTACTTTTTCGGCTTTTCACATAATATTGAGAATGTGTATGTATTTGATGTTCTGTGTGCCTATCTTTTGGCAAACTGACAATCCCTGCTGTCGAATCTTGAAGCAATCTGCCAAACTTATTTCTAAACTTAATGTTTGTTACAGGTGAACTAAAATTCAGATATTTGATATTCCACGAATATGCTGTGCACGGAAGCTTGCTAAAATACGATATATAGTAAATGTTAGTAGAATCTACAAGATTTATTTAGCTATTAACCTCTACGGTCCTCGTGTGCTCAATTGAGAACATATTTATTTTTTATTAGTTCTAATTCATAAATACAGGGTGTTTGAAAAAGAACTCCCTAGTTTTAAGTATAAATTCACAAGTGTGTATTTTTCTGTTTGTTCTATCCCAGAACAACACGAATAAATAGCAAAACAATTTTTTCATTGTTTGAAAAAAATTCGAGACTGTAGAAGTTAACTATGGATAAACTGTTAACCTCATCGACAACTGTTAGTTTCTTACATGTCTTTATATTATTGTAAATATCTACATCAAACCAGTTAAAATGAAAGTTGAAATAAATAGTATATATATTACTGCTCTAAGAAATTCTATGATACGTCTGTATTGTCCTTGGGAAGTACTCAATAATTGGTTTGAGAGTTGATTGGAAAAAGTGAGAACAATAGCTGATTATTGGAAGCATGTAGAATTATAATTGATTTCTCTGTCCATTCAATATACACTCTAATGAAAAAAAAAAGTAATGAGCATGTTAGGTAAAGGACACTTTACTGCTAGATTTATCTTACTTACAATGAGGAATACGTATCGTTTACCTTGAGAACGAAATAAGTTGTCCGCAAACGGTATTCAGATTTATTCGGATGTTTTCAATGTTGTGATCTCTAGCCAACATTGACAGAAATTAATTTTGGATACTTCGACTCTATCGCAAGAGCAAGGGTGTTCCGAAGAATCAAAAAGTGGAGGATGGTGGGTTAATGTGCTAAATGAATAAATATGAAGTACCGAATAACGAGATGCAATATTAAATAGTTTGTCTTGTAAAAGGATGATTTCGGGTTGATCAAAAGTTCAGTCTTTCTGAAGTATCCCCGTTTTACTGCGGTTACGTCAATAGTTTTTTAAAATGTTATTCCTTCAATAATACACAATTTTACATTACAAATTTCGTTTCCAAACTTTTATTATATATATATATATATATCCGAGTGCGACGGTTGAAGCTTGGGGACATTAGCAAGCTCTAAAAGGTTGCAAATCCAGTACGAAATTTTGCACGTGTATAATGCAGAACCCAGTCGCCAAATTTCTGAGTGAACCCTGCAACGAGAACTGCATGGTGTAGGCATTTTAAGTCGCGTTGCAGGGGCATGCTCCAGGCTGACTGCCACACAGAAGAAAAATCTCCTGTCGTGGATGAAGGAATACCGCCACTGGATTTGATACCAATAGCGACGCATCCTCTGGTCAGACGAATCCCAGTTCTGTCTCTAATCCAATGACGGACGCTCCAGGGTGATGAGGTGGGCCAGAGAAGCCTACAAAGTTGAGTGTGTGCAAGGGGTTATACAGAAGGGGGTGGTAGTGTCATATTTTGGGGGTGTATTTCGAATACTGGTGTGGATCCCTTGACAGAGGTACCCAACCACATGCTGGCTGTGTATTACGTGTCCATGATGGATTATGAGGTGTTGCCATTTGTCCAGTTTCTGCAAGATGATCATATGCCAGAGTCCCACTGTCAAGACGATAACTGTACAGTTCATAGAGCCAGGATTGTGCGGGAGTGGTTAGCTGAACATGAGGCGGACATTCCACATCTCATTTGGCTGGCGACTTTGGCTGATCTCAAACTTATCGGTAAAATTTGGGAGATCGAACGAGCCGCGAAAATGAGACATCACTTTTCTCTTACGTTGGCCGTTCTGCAGGATCAGCTGTTCCAAGAATGGTTCAAAATTGAATTAAACGCCATTCTACCCACATTGACAGCATGTCACAGAAAATCAAAGCTGTAATCCGCGTCCGGGTGATGTAACGGCTCATTGACCAATAAAGTACACACTTCGTAACTTTTTGTCCGGGGTTCTTATATAACACACTTTTAACAACACCAATGCCATTGGCTACATATACTATTTTACATAATAATTCTTAACACTATAAATACTTTATTTATTTTTAAATATACTACTGAAAAGAAAACATTGTTTATATACTAATACAGAGAGATTTTACATAAATTTAATGCCTTTATACCCAGCGAGTCAAAAGTCCCTTGACATCTAGGCCAACTCGGTGACTATTGAAAATATGAAAAAAATGATAAGAGAGCATTTTGATTGCCAAGTGTGGGCTGTCAATCTAAAATGGCGAAATTTTCGTAATCGGACCAACCGTTTAAGCTCGACAGTGTATTGCACCCAATAATAAAGAAAAATGCAACGTAGCCACGTCAGTGGAGGATAAGATGGAATGAAATAATCTGAAGCGTGAAATACCCTGGGCCAAGGAGAATAGAAAGGGGAGAAAATTAAAGATCAAAGGAGCAGACCTATTTGTAGGACCCACGACACTGGCGTCATCACCACAAGGGGGAGGGTTAGGAGAGAGTGATATACGAGGAAAACAAACAAATGAAAATAAGTCGTGTCGTTTTCTGACAGGTTTACTGTGAGGGGTAAGTGTGCGGAAGCCAATATCCTAACTGAAGTCGCCTATTTCTATGGCCAGGTCCTACCCTTGATTTATTGATTTAGGTATGTGCGGCAGGAAAGGGCTAAGGGAATGGTTCGGGCCGCAAACGCCGAGGTCACAGCGACCCTGTTAGGTAAGATGAGCAGTGGGGAAGGCAGCAGCCCTGGGCAGTGTAGAGGTAGCATCCCGGCATTCGCCTGGTGGGACTGTGGAAAACCATGCAAAAGTCCAGTCGGGCTGAGTGGATCGTGTCATTCCTTGTGCCCATGTAATTGTCTATTACTGGTGTTTGCTTGTGTATATTTCTTTTCTATATGATTATTATTATTATTATTATTATTATTATTATTATTATTATTATTGTTATTAATAATAATAATAATAATAATAGTAGTATGATTATGTAAATTGTGATTCGGGTCTAGACATTGGTTTATGCGTTGCTGCTATTGACTCGTACGCACTAAGCTCTGTCAGAGCAGTACATCGGTGTTGTTTAGTCAAGAAGAAACAACAAGTCAGCAAATCCAGTTAACTGGTGGTCTGTGATACACTAGAACAAAGTTGGCAAGGTCGCAACCTGTACGTACACAGATCATTTGTCTGAGTGAATTTGATCTTTATCACCAGAGTGCAGTGGTGGAATTAGTACATAGCAATCGGATCTACGTGTGCCACGCGACTATTTGTTTGTGGGGTTCTAATGTGTCCTCTCTGGATGAATTGAGAGTGGTTCCGTGTTATCAATTACACTTGTGACACGTGTGTTTTGAGAACGTGAAATGTATTCAATGCAAGAAAAAACTGAAGTGATGCTCCTTCATGCAGCTGGAATGAGTCAACGGGGAGCAGCAGCAGAGTATCACAGGCGTCATCCAAATCAGGTAGCACTGTCCCACAAACTCATTTCAATATTCATGGCACGCTTTAAAGCCACAGGTGGACTGGCGGACAGGCACCGTAATGGAATACCTCGAACTGCAACATCCTGCGACATGACTATTGATGTGCTTGCAAAGGTGGCAGTTAGTCCTGAACTACCAACACGGAAAGTTGCACAAGAGGCATCCATATCTCAGAAGTCGGTCTCCAGAATTCTATAACGTAAACGGTATCATCTTTACAAGATACATTTGGTACAAGCATTACATGGGGATGACACAGACAGACGAACAGAGTTCCGTGAGTGGTTTCACCGGACACGAAAACAACATCCTATGATAGAGGCTGACATTCTATTCAGTGATGAGGCTACTTACCGCCTCAACGGCACAGTCAACACACACAACGCTGTGTATTGATCTCGCGAAAACCCCCACATAGTTGTTGAAGCGCACAATCAAGCCGATCCGCGAGTGAATGTGTGGAGTGGAATATAAGGCAACTTCATATTAGGGCCCGTGATTTTGCCCGATAGGTTAACTTCAGATCAGTATCTACATCATCTGCAAACCACATTACGAAGGCATTTCTGCACAAAGGCATTTCATCTGGATGAAATGCCTTTGGTATCGCGGCGTGTATTTTATTTCCAGCACGATGAATCACCGCCACATTACGGCCACACAGTCCAATTTGGCTCAACGAGGTGATTCCTGGCCAATGAATTGGTCCCCTCACGCCTTTAGACTTTTACTTGTAGGGACATCTAAAGTCCGTTGTGTATCGGAATAGACCCAGAACTGTGGAACAGCTGCAGGAGAATATTCGGAACGTGTGTAGAGCAATAATACCAAAAACACTCCGGTGTGTGCGTGGGAATGTGCGACGCCGTATCCGTTTGTGTCACCAGCAGGAGGGACACCAATTTGAGCACCTATTGGCATAATGCCCAGGACTGTTGTGTCTGGAAGCAAGTGCCGTGCATGCATGACGTATGTACATTTCTTCTCAGTAACATGTACAGTAAACCTGTCAGAAAAACGACACGACTTAGGGTTAGGCTATTTGAGAATGCGTTTTCGAAGCGTTACCCCCCGTAGCGAACGCGACCAACGTGGCTATTCGGTAATTTTAGTTTCTCCAGAGTTATAAATCATACTGCGAACCAATAAGAGTTTCCAGGTCTTTTTTGCCAGGTTTAGCAGATTTCCAATACTCTGAACAAAGCATCTTCCAATCAGCTGTTTCTTGCTAAAATCCCGTTGCCTAGCAACACGTCTTTCCTTTTCTCCCTTCCTTTAGACATCTGTTAAACAGAAGGCGGTCTATTGATCCGAAACGCACCAAATACGCTCGGGCTGACGTTTTATCCGCGTTTTTATTGCTTTCGCATTTGTGATTAACCATCCACAGTTAAATACATGGTCAGTGTATTCCAAGCGTACGCATGAGTAATAAAAACGCGTGGCGAACGCTTATGAATAGATATGAGCTTATTTTCATTTGTTTGTCTTCCTCGTATACCTCCTCCCCCTCCCCCTTGTGGTGCTGACGCCAGTGTCGTGGGCCCTGCAAATAGGTCTGCTCCTTTGGTCTTTAATTTGCTTCCCTTTCTATTATCCTTGGCCCAGTGTATTTCAAGCTCCAGATTATTTCATTCCATCTTGTCCTCCACTGATGTGGCAACGTTGCATTATTCTTTATTATTGGGTGCTATACCAGTGTGGAGCTTAAACTATTACTTACGAAAATTCCACCATTTTAGATTGACAACCCTCACTTAGCAATCAAAATGCTCTCTTATCATTTTTCATATCTTTAATAGTCATCGAGTTGGCCTAGATGTCAAGGGACTTTTGACTCGCTCAGTATGGCGAACTAACATTCGGACCGCCTAGATGCCAAGTAGTGATAACTCCAAAATTAAAAATGTTCACAAGAGAAATTTGAACTTCGAAATCTCATTTAAATTGCATTAATAGATTGTTATTCTCTATCATCGTTAGAAAATAAACTTCATAATTAATTTTCTTGGTTGCAGCCATAAGAGAAATAAGAATTTTTCATGAGGTATTGAATTTCAAACTTGTTTCCGGAAAGAGTTCCATTTTGGATAACAGCACTTGGCATACAAGCGATCATTCAAAAAGTTACTGGATAAAGAGGTTAGAAAAAAAATCTAAATTTGAAGTTTGAAGCAAACTAAGTTTGACATCTTTATTCTTTCGATTTGTAATTGATTTCTAAGAGATTTTGCTGATGTAAAAAGTCAAAATACAGTAAAAAACTTTAAGAATGAAAACTCTATTCTCAATCTATTACGTAAAATTGAAAGTGACCATGTTTGTGACTTAATAGCTTTTGAACCACAAGACCGATCTCGATCAAATTTTTAACATGTTCAGGCCTGGGTTGGTTTTCGTCATTTTATTTTGACGGTATAACGTAGGGGAGGGAGAAGGGAGATATATATAGAAATAAATAAAAAAAAAGTGACTACGTTTGTGACTTAATAACAATTGAACCATACGGCCAATCTCCATTAAATTTTTAACATAAATGGGGTTCGGGACTGGAATGATTCATATCGTTTCACTTTGATTATATAAAATGATCGACAATGACCGGTATCCAAAAGCGCTTCAGTAATAGTAAACAGTGACTGACTAACAGAACACATTACTATTTTTTGTTTTTTAACCCATAAAAGCGGGTAATTGATGCTAGCCACTATAAATTTCTAATTTGTAAAATATCCTCATCTTTTAGCAGAGTACGAGGTGTGGCAATTAAATAAAGAGACTGCCCACCTCCTGTCGCGCAGGGTCGTTGGGGGAGATACGTAATGATGTGTTGTTGATCTTGAACCTTCATGAGCAGCCACTATTTGTTTCATGAGACTGAAAGCTCTTCTTTTCTTTGCAGGCTTGCATGAAGAGGACAGCGTTCTGTAGTAGTGCCGGAATCATGGTGACCAGTAAAGTCGAGCAGCTCATTAACATCAAATTTCTGGTATAATTAAAAAAAAACATAAACGGAATGTTGTATGATGTTAAAAGAGGTGTATCATGATATTGCTATGTCACGTGCGCGAGTTTTCGAATGGCACAAACGATTTTCAAAAGGCAGGGAGGAGATTGAAGATGATGAACGACCCGGCCGCCCTTTGAGTTCAAGAACGGACGAAAATGTTCAAAAAATTAATGAACTTGTGCCGAAAGACAGAAGTCTGAACATTCGGCTGATCGCAGACATGACGAACATTAACAAAGAGACAGTAAGACAAATTTTGCATGACAATTTAAACATGACGAAAGTTTGTGTAAAAGTTGTTCCGAAAAACCTCTCTCAGGAACAAAAAGACATTTGAGGCTTGTTTTATAGAAGTTATATTGAAACTGGGGATTAATGAACAACTTATATTTTTATTCCACACGTGCTATTAAATGTATGTTATTACTCTTAGAAAATGAAAAACAGTAAATACTACAAGCATATGTTAAGACAGTTAAAGAAATACGCAATTGTAATATTAATTTCTTTGAATTGCAATTAAAACGCAATTCCTGTAGCTTTCTTAACTCCGCGAAAAGAAAAATAATACATAAGTACTCACGCAACGGCAAATATTAGATATATGATATTTGGTCTAGGAATTAATTCGTGCGGGTGGACAAGAGATGGCGCAACGAACGGAGCGTCCCACAGTTCCGTGTATCCACACATGTGTTGCAAACCCCTGTCATCGCGTATCGTTCGTAGTATAGGGCAGTGGATTAAAGCGTCAACAACACCAGTTTGTAGTTAAGTGAACATGGCGCAATTTGTGCCTGATAAAGTGTTTTTGCGGGGTGTCCTGCTGCATTACTTTAACATGCAGAAAAGTGCGACTGAAAGTCATCGTATTTTGGTGGAAGTGTATGGTGACCATGCTCTAGCTGAGCGAACGTGTCAGAAGTGGTTTGCACGGTTTAGAAGTGGTGATTTCGGCTTGGCAGACCAAGAGCGAGCTGGACAGCCAAAAAAATTTCAAGACGAAGAATTGACAGCATTGCTCGAGCAGGATTCGTGTCAAACGCAGGAACAACTTGCAGCAGCATTAGGCGTTGATCAAACAACAGTCTCCAAACGCTTGAAAGCCATGGGAATGATTCAAAAGATGTCACATTGGGTTCCACATGAATTGAAAGACAGAGACGTTGAAAGACGAAAAACCATTTGCGAATTGCTGCTTCAACGACAGAGCAGAAAGGGGTTTCTGCATCGAATTATTACGGGTGATGAGAAGTGGATCCATTACGAGAACCCTAAACGAAAAAAGGCCTGGGTGAAACCAGGTGAACCAGGTCCATCACAACCAAAAAGAGATATTCACTGTGCAAAGGTTATGCTGTGCATATGGTGGGATATGAAAGGTGTGGTGTACTATGAGCTGCTGCAACCGGGTGAAACTATGAATGGAGAACGTTATCGACGACAATTAATGCGTTTGAAGCAAGCTCTGGCCAGAACACGACCAGAATGGGAGAACAGACATGATAAACTTATTGTTCAACATGATAACGCTCGCCCACATGTCGCAAAACCGGTCAAAACCTATTTAGAAAATGTCGGATGGGAAGTTTTACCCCACCCGCCGTATTCACCAGACGTTGCTCCTTCGGACTACTACTTGTTCGATTGCATGAACAACGATTTGATTGGACAGCGGTTTACTTCTTCAGAAGATATCGAAACATGGGTCTCTGACTGGATCGCTTCCAAGGATGAGGACTTCTTTCGCCACGGAATCCGTACATTGCCTGACAGATGGGCGAAAGTGGTGGCTAGCGATGGACAATATTTTTCTTAAGGTATTTATGTATTTTGTGTTTGTACTACAGCTTCAATGTGTGCGTACCAACCGCACGAATTAATTCCTAGACCAAATATAATTTTTTCTATGAACCAGTAATACATACAAAAACTTTATATTTACAAATGAAACTATATACTAGTCACTTTTAAAAACTGGAGGGGCAACTGCCTCCCTTGTCCCACCTAATTGCCACCCCTTATGTTCGACGATAACACCAAACACTTCTCCGACGGATCACAGACGCACGGTCCGTTTCGTCCAAATGTAATAGTGGAACTGAGGGAGTTTCGCTCTGGGCAATCACTTTTTTCGATAGGCAGTGTATAATGGTATACACTCATGCATTGATTGACCTTCACGTGCTCCCTCTTCGCCAATAACTCGCAATGGAGATCTCGCGATTAGTGTAGAAAGTCTTATTTCGTATAATTTTATTTTATTCAATAGAATTTAACGCGAGCATTTGTGCAAAGTATCAGGCTTCCTACACCAAAAGCTTCGAAGTCATGGCCAATTGCATAAAGTTCAAGCCCCTCTTTCCTTCTTGGATCCTTTTTCGTGTAAAACATTATTACCCAATGGAAATTTCGAATTCCAGTATCAAAAACACCCGATGGCAGAAGACGAGTAAATGAAGCCTTTCCGCCGTATGGGTGAACTTTCATTAAATCTTATTTTATTAACATAGTACCGATATTTGGATTTTCTTCAGTAACGATCTTAGAGTATTTTACTTTATATATATATTTATTGACATTGCAAATTTTAAAAATAAATTTAGATTACTTCCGAATGTAATAAACAACATGGTTCTCATTAGCTATTCACTAAATATTTGATTTGAAAATAAAAGGCTAGAAATTGCTTTATTACGAATAATTTTATTGAAACCTGGTATTTTTGTGGAAGTTGAGGCCAACAAGTCTTAAAGATGATTAGGTTGAACTATTGAATACTGCTGCACAATAAAGACTTTGGATTTCAGTCTACGTTGTTTTCTGTAAACACTGATAATTAACATTTATATAATTAAAACAGAAAGACCACTCAGCTACCCAAAATCGTAGTCAACAACTTTAAATTCCATGATGAGTATTCTTATGAAGTTGCAATTACTGTTTGCATCCATCCTCAGAAGCGTCTTGAAGAGTGACCTTCCTCTGGTTTTGGTTCTGGAGGTACCTTATCAGGCACTGCAATACCAGCTCTCACCATAATATTCTTTACTGAGCCTACAAAGTACAGACCAAGAATTGTTCCACAAAGACCAGTCAGAATTCCAATTTTGAGGCCAGATTGGAGTGAATCAAACTGAGAGAAGTAGTAAGTGTTCCGAAAATCATTTCTTGCTTTCGGTGTTTGAACTTTGACTCCAAATATCCTGGCCTTTGCCAAGGCATGAACTATTTGCTTAAAAAACCTGTTCATTTCGCAAGAAGAAATAAAAATAACTAAAAACTGCAGAAAACTTTGTTTAAAAAATAGACAAAATGGTTGCTGCTGTAATAAATTTCTTAGGATTTAGTTGATCGTTTGTTGCTTAGAAATTAAAATGTATTGTTAATGTTTCTTATTTAGTACTTAAAACTGTATTGTTGGAAACGTAAATGGAATTGTTACAGCAACAATGGCTTATGTTAATATTTCTTATTATGATTAAAAACAAATATTTCTCACTGATACAGATATCATCTTAAATAGATAGATTTTTTTTTAGCGATTTGCTTAACGCTCTATAAAAGCTAATGTTCGTGGAGAAAGGGAAATGCACAAAGCAGAATCGTATACACAGAGCCTAACCGAATAGAAGTGGAAATCGCTATAAAGAAATTAAAAAAAAAAAACACAAATCTCCTGTTGTAGACGAAATTCCGGCTGGAGAGGAAATACTGTAGAACAAGGTACACGAACTCATTCTCGTTATCTGGAACAAGGAGAAATTACCACAAGAGTGGAAAGAATAAATCAAAGAAGCTGTGTCGCTCATGTTCAAATTCCCACATGTCGTTATGATTATGTCAATGGGAGTAAATATTCGTGCAAGGAGTTCTTCTCTACTCTCTACAGGAATTTCATAGACAAGCAACTTCATAGGAATTCCATAAACTCTAGTGTGCTTTTGAGGTAACTCCCATAAGAACAAATCTAGTTGGATGAGATTCAGTGAACGAGCTGATCAGGAAACAGAAGTCACTCGTTCGATCCATTTATCTGGTGGGTTTTGGTCGAGATTCCCTGAGAAACAGCAGCAAAAAGGGCTGACACCCTATCATGTTGAACCCATGCTCACGAACATCAATTGGGACATCTACTATTAGTTCTGGAAGGCAATGCTGCAGAAAAACCGCGTATACTGGTGCAGTTAAGCAGGGAGGAAGAAGATAGGGTCTGCTAATGATAGAATGTACAACGTCCTTTCGTCAGGGCGTAACGTCCTTAAAGTCCTACCTTGTTTGCCTATAAATTAGAGTACATTGTGTACTTCAGTAGGACAAACAATTATCCTGGTAGAAAGAGCATGAACTCTAGTGTTAGCACAGAAAAAATCAGCAACTACTTTTCAATTTGAACCCAGCATTGGATAGAGCATCGAAAACTATCACAGAAAGTGATTAAATTTTTCGCGTCACTCTTACCGTTACACAAACTCATTCTCCTTATCTGGAACAAGGAAGAATTGCCACAAGAGTGGAAAGAATCAATCATTGTTCCAATTCACAAGAAAGGCGACAAAACTGACTGTAATAATTATCGAGGCATCTCTCTTCTGTCAACATCCTATAAAATTCTTTCAAATATTCTATTAGCAAGACTGACCCCATACGCAGATGAAATTATTGGAGATTATCGATGCGGATTTAGACGGAATCGATCAACTATCGACCAAATATTTACCATTCGCCAAATACTCGAAAAAAAGTGGGAATACAATACCCCGGTACATCAACTATTTATTGATTTTAGAAAGGCGTACGACTCGGTTAGGAGAGAAACATTATACAACGTCCTTACAGAACTTGGAATACCGAGAAAGCTAATTAGATTAATTAAGATATGTTTAAATGAATCCCAAAGTAAAGTCCGGGTAGGAAAGTTTTTGTCCACGAGCTTTCACGTCGAAAATGGCCTGAAACAAGGAGATTCGTTGTCGCCATTATTATTTAACTTCGTTCTGGAATACGCTATAAGGAAAATCAAAGATAGCAACCAGGGCCTAGAATTGAACGGTATTCACCAGGTTATGGCATATGCTGATGACGTAAATTTAATAGGTGATGATAGGAGAACAATAGAAAGAAATGCAGAGATCTTATTAAACGCTTGCAGGGACATGGGTTTAGAAGTAAATGCAGATAAAACTAAATACATGGAAGTGCGTCGGGACCGGAATACAGCAAACTATGGATGCGTTAAAATATTAAATAATACTTTTGATAAAGTGGATAGTTTCAAATACCTAGGATCAATATTAACAGAGGAAAAACATATTCACGGAGAAATTAAATGTCGACTAAAATCAGGGAATTCGTGTTACTATTCGGTTCAAAATCTCTTGTCGTCGCGAATTCTATCGAGAAATTTGAAGCTTAAAATATACAAAACGGTAATCATGCCTGTTGTTCTGTATGGCTGCGAAACATGGTCACTTACTCTGCGGGAAGAACCTAGACTGAAAGTATTTGAGAACAAGATCCTGAGACGAATATTCGGACCCAAGAGGAACGGGAATGGGGAATGGCGGAAACTTCATAACGAGGAACTACATAATTTATATGGTTTACCCAACATTGTTAGGGTCGTGAAGTCTAGGAGGCTTAGGTGGGCGGGTCATGTAGCTAGAATGGAAGAAAGTAGAAACGCTTTCAAAGTCTTGACAGGAAGACCAATCGGAAAACGACCATTAGGAAGACCTAGGCGCAGATGGGAGGACAATATTAAGATGGATCTCGCAGAGATTGGATTACAAAGTAGAAACTGGATGCAGTTAGCTAAGGATAGAGGTCAGTGGAGAGCTTTTGTGAACGCGGCATTGAACCTCCGGGTTCCATAGGCCATAGAGTTAGTTAGTTAGTTAGTTCTTACCGTTTCCAAAAATGGCCGTTTTCCACATATTTAAGGAGCCATATGTCTGGAACCGTAAGTTTGGTATATATAGAGATGATATTGGTGTTGGCCAATGCCTAAGAGGATGGTAAACATTTTAGTACCAAATAATAACAGGTGGCCACTGTCCAACTGGCCACTGGTCTGGCTAGTAGCTAGTTGACCACTGGTCACCAATTAATATCGCTACCAAAATGTTTACCATCCTCTTAGGCATTAACACCAATATAATCTCTCTATGACTTACCGTTCTCGTGATATTGTCCAAAATTGGCCGATATCCAGATATTTAAGGAGCCATTTTTCGGGAACCGTAGGCCATAGAGATGTGATATTGATTTTGATCTATACCTAAGAGAATAGTGAACACTTTAGTACCAAATAGTAACGGTGGTCGCTGAACAACCTGCTACTGACCAACTAACCACCCTTCCCCAAATATGAGCAAAAATGTTCGATTTTCGGGAGATTTAAGAAGCCTTATCTCGGGAACTGTAAGGCATAGAGAGATGACATTTTGCGAATTTTTACGAGAAACAGAACAAGGTGCGGATAAAAATAATTTACTTTTACATTTAGGAACAATCACAGTTATGCTTCCCACTTCATCTCTCCATTTTTTTTTTAAAGTTCGTCCTGGCAATGCTCTTGGAGCATTCTCAACTGGTTTGCTTTATATTAGGGGTTTTCTTAGATGTCAAACACAGTGGTAAGGTCAAAACGATCACATTTTCTAAGATAAGGGCACTTGTTGAAGACGGTGTAAAGTGTAATGCCGTCTTGCAACTTCCAAACTGCCTCCAATTTGTCATACTGGGTCAATAGGCTTATAAAATGTATTTGCTACTCGACTTTTTTAGCCAGCCATCCTCATTGAAATTTTTCATAGGTTTTCCTCATTTACACTAGGCAAATGCCGGGACGCTACTTAACTTACAAGTCCAAAGCCTCTTCCTTCCTGGGGGCCGCGGTGGCTCAGTGGTAGAGCGTTCCCATAAGTGAACTTTGTGGTGGACAAACGCCGTGGGCGTGGATTTGCTCGGGGTTCTCCCACTTTCTTCATTCCAAACTTTCATTCATTTTCTCATCATCACTGTCTTCTTTAGCCTAACCGACATAACCGTGGGACGTAAAATTTAAAGATTTCATTTCCTCTTTCATCCTTCCCAATTTCCCCAATAGACCGATTGTTGAGTGATGTCACTCTTCATACCTGAAGAAATTAAGTAGTCAATAGATGCTGAAGGGCAAGAAATATACTTCGTAATCAATAGTCTGTTTAGAATTACGTGCCAGAAAACTATTACAGTTCTTTTCCAAGAAATTCAGAAACTTTCATGATTGGTTAGCTGTCTCTAACAGCACAAGATGTGCTAGGCATGTGCCATTTAGGTGTCCCAGTTGCTTTTTAGGTACTCGACACTCAGCACATATGATATTCATGTGATAAGTATGTACTTCAGCTACCAACAGTTTAGGTACTTGTTACACCTAATTGATATTTGCAACTATGTACCACAAATATAGCATTTATATACCTGGTTCAGTTTCGCACTCTAACAGTCATTTGTTTTTATGTCGTCACTTGGGACATATATTTGTCATGTTCTTGGTACGTCCTTTTGGTACCTACTGTTTCAGATACCCTAACAGTACAAAATGTGCTTGGCTTTCGCCATTTAGGTGTTCTAAATTCATCTCCCACATTTGATGCATTTGTTGCTTCTTTTTCTAAGCGATTGTGTACTAGAAGCAACAAACGCATCAACTTTATTAGATGGCAACTTTCGCCGATCACATGAAAGTGAATATGGAAGAACCATGAAATAAAGTAAATAGACACTCGTCATTTTGTTATAAAATTACATGGCGAGCAGATTTTATCTGATCCCAAACGGTTATAGTCGAATATACGCGGTTAAATGAACACTCTGATTAATCAAATTCAAAAGATCTCAACAAGTTATCCCTCTACAAGCGACATTCTCTTCATCCCCTCCGTGGCCAAGTCGGAAGAGCACGCAACTAGTAATCCAAAGGTTGGTGTTTCGCGCCCATCCTACCCTCGGGTAACTTTTTTTCACTTGTTTAAAGTATTTTTTAGACTCACCTTAATGTAAACACATTACGCATATAGGCGATTTAACATATTTTGAGGAAGCAATTTTGTGGTTCATTGACGCTTACGGCATAGGGAACATATTAGGCACGTTCCGCAGGTACATGTCAAGCATGTGCCTAGGGGCAGACATAGACTGTGACTATTACTTGCCATCCATGTGATTTCTCTCTCATGGGTACATAAGACATATACTGGGCACATTCCCATGTATCTGATGGAACATGATAGGCATATGCCTGCTATGTATTTTTGCTGTTAGGGGTGTAGCGTAGCGTAGTCGCTTACGCTCTCCCCTTTGGTGCAAGAGGCCTCGAGTTTGATTTCAGGTGGAGACACTCAGCGGAAAAATTGTAAAAAAAATTCAGGACAGCCATCCTGAGGGGGATTTTCCTGGGTTTACGTCATTCACACCAGGCAAATGCTGGGATGGTGTCTAGCATAATAGTCCCAGGGGGCTTCCTTCCTTCCCCCATTTCTTTCTTCCATCTTAATTTCTCGGCAGTTTGATCGGCGAGGGACATCATCCCTCATACGTGTCGGGCTAACATGGCCATAGATGCCGACAACCAAGAAATATAATCCTAATTCTTTAATGATTTGTTAGCTCTGCCCACTTTTTCAGTATTTAATAACATTATAATAATTTTGACCCATCTCACTGGGTTAATTTTACTTCCAATAAAATCAGGAAGCGAATCAAAGGACTTGGAATTCAAAGAAGCATTATATATTCTAGTGCACACCCATACAAACACATCCCGAACAGACACAAACAGCAAACTGATATATTGAGATTGAAGCTCGATATTGAATTATACAAAAAAAAAAAAAAAAAAAAAAAATCACCTTTCCTCCGCACGTATGTTTGCTTTATCTTTCACTAACCTGACAGATTATTATTATTTAAAGAAAAAAACAGACACAACGAGATTGTATTTGTATTGTTTAGGCCTTTCTGAGTGCAAATGCACTTTCCATCCCCTTCGGTGTTCATGATGGAGTAGCATACTTAAAATCGTGGCTTTTAGGAGTTGTTCTTTTTGGAGAAAGGGGGCGGAAAATGATGTCATAGCACGAGGCGGCAAATTGTTTAGGGCCAGTCTGGAATGGTGAGATTTGAAAAGTAACTGGTAATAACGTTAGAAAAGCTTTCGCTGAACTTACTGTACCTCATGGAGTAATATTACTCAAAACACCGTCTTGCACAGTTTGGCATATATATATATATATATATATATATATATATATATATATATATATATATATATATATATATATATATATATATATATATATATATTAATAGTAGTAATATTCAATTTAGAATTCCTAGCCGGATTCGCGATGACTGAGTGATAGATCACACACCTCAGGTGCGTGAGGTCCATTGTTCGATTCCCGCACAAGTAAGTTTGTGGTGGACATCATCGTGTTAGCTCGGAGTGTTATCGGGATACTCCGCTTCCTTCCACATTTTCATTCCACCAATTATTAATTCACTTGCTTTAATGATTGTCTCCTTTGGCCTCAAGGGCATAAACGCGAGACGTTAAACTGAAAGATTTTATTTCATTTTATTTCATCGAATTTCCAGCCCGAGAAAATATCTAAAAGCTCTTTTCGTTCTCTTAGATGTTGAAGAAGAATTATGTTTCACCTGGCCGTTTTTTGCACGGGTGGTACCCTCAGAGTGCAAAGATTCCTAGTCCGGGGATCTATAGGAAAGAGATCTTTGGGTTTATTAAGAAAGTAGGACAACAACATAAAGCAGGATGATAGGTAGATATGGCTTATCAAATATTATACAGATTATAAGATAATAAATGTAAGATAGGTAGTGCGGTGTTAAGAAACCCGGAGAAAGATCCTTGAGTGGACGAAGAAGAAAGTGGTAAGATAATACAAAGCAGTACCTTAGGGACGTGGGTAATAACGAAAAAAAAATGAAATGAAATCTTTGAGTTTTATGTCCCACGGTTATGCCGGTTAGGCTAAAGAAGACAGTAATGATGAATAATAAATGAAATGGTGGAATGAAGAAAGTGGGAGGAAACGGGAGAACCCCGAGGAAACCCACGAACACGGTGTGTGTCCACCACAAATTTCACTTGGCGGGGCTGGGATCGAACCCGGGATCTCAAGCACCAGAGGTGAACGCGTGGGTAATAACGAGTTCATAGTAGGTCGAGTTGTAACAAGAATGAATTAAATGTAAAAGTTTCGTTTCTGCGATGATCAGAAGATATCATAGATATTCTGCCACCTTCACGTACGATTTTTTCTGTTTTTATATCGTCCATTAAGTGTAGCTTCCTTTTTCCCCTCCCTATCTTTCCTGCCACCATACCTTCCAGCACGTCTTTCATGATACGGCACCTTCTTACCCAATGTCGTCGAAACAAGTTTATCTTTCCATTCTTAATAATGTTTAAAATTGTTATGTTCTCCCGCACCATTTCTAACACCCTCTGATTCGTTTTCTGATCGACCCAGCTAATTCACTCCATTCTTCTTCACACTCACATTTCGAAAGCTTCCAGTTGTTTTTCCTCATTTTTCCGTAATGTCCATGTTTCTGCCCCATAGAGTACGACACTCCACAGGAAGCATTTTTTAAGTCTTTTTCTCAACTCTTTATTCAAGGTTCCACAAAATAGATTTTTCTTCCTCCTAAAGGCTTTCTTCGCCATTCCTTTCCTTGTTTTTATTTCACGTTTATATTTCATATCATCATAAATAATATTATCCAGGTATCTAAAACTGGTCACCTATTCTATTTTCTCCACTCCTACTTCTATATTTGACACAAACCGCTTCGTTCCAATCCAATCACCATGGATTTTGTCTTTCTAACATTTATTTTCATCCCATGTTGTTCCAGCTCTTCCTCAAGTTTTCTAACATATTATTGATTTTCTTATTAGATTCCGTAACAAGCACTATATCATGTGCAAATCGTATACACAGAGCCGAATCTAAAAGGTAAGAACTGGGGGGGGGGGCAAGAACCTAAGACTGTGATAGGTATATCATGAGTTTACTATAAACTTTCAAAGATATACAAGTAATAGCTTCAATTATTTTTGTTACTCAAAAAACTCGGAGGGCTTAGCCCCCCAGCCCCGGGATAGATCCACTTCTGCGTATACACCTAATTATTCTACCTCCTACTGAGATGTTAGGGGGCGCGGTGGCTCAGTGGTAGAGAGTTCACCTCAGGTGCTTGGGGTCCTTGGTTAGATCCCAGCTCGCGCCCTGCAGACTTTGTGGTGGACAAACACCGTGCTCGTGGGTTCTCTCGGGGTCCCTCGTTTCTTCCCACTTCTTCATTCCACAATTTCACTCATCTCTCATCATCACCGTCTCCTTTAGCCTAACCGGTATAATCGTGGGACGTAGAACTTAAAGATTTCATTTCATTTCATTTTTCCTACTGAAATGTCGTCTTTATTTTGCAGGCTCTCTTTCATTAGCTCTTTTAAATATATGTTAGTAGGATCTTCTTATTTCTTAAACAATAGAATTAGTTGGTTAAAATTTCATGAAATTAGCTAAAAATATTAATTAAATTTGAATGTATAGTTACCTACAGCAGACTTATAGACGTGTAAGCACCTTCAATGTTGTTTACAATATTCACAAGAAAGATTGCTACGGAACGCCAAGCAGAAATAAACGTCGATATTTACCAATCAACCTTCAAGTATTTACGGCTTCTTAGCGGATGTATACGGCTATATTTAGGTATGTATTGTTCCAGTAATATTTCATTAACAGTTGTTCAGTTTATGCATATCGTGTTATTCCGTTGCATTTCTTTTTCAACATTTTTGAGTGCGATAGGACACGTGTCAGTTGCAATAAGAAAAGACATAAAAGAACTGAAATGGACCAAAAACAAACAAAAAGGAAAAATAAAACATAAAATAAAGAAAGAAAGGAGAAAAACATGACAAACTCTGGTCAGTGATTGTATTTTCTGTTATCTAGCCTGCATTTTTAAAGGAGTTAAGCAATACCAGAGGCTGCTCTTGAGGGAAATCCTGTTAGTAAAAAATTGAATTTTATCTCAAGCTAAAAGAAAAAAAACTTACCTATACTTGTACAGTGTTCTGAAAATGTATGAAGCTTTCTTTTCTTTCTTTTCTTACCTGGAAACGATACGACTTAAAATATTTATTGATGTGACCTTCCTGAAGATCCGTCACTAAGTCAGTATGTATGAATTGAACGATCCTAAGATAGCCTTCATACTAGGATCCTCTGAGCCGCTCGCGTGAGCTGTAGCTACTAGTTTTACATTGTCTTAAATGTATGCCTTGTGTTAAACTAAGATATAGGCTTCCTGAAGTAATTGAAAAATCTTCTCTCAGTTTAGGAAACAGCCTGTAAAATGAACTTTCTTCCAGTCTTGGTCGATTTGTAGCATGAATCCACATTGTTCTGTATCTTCTTTTCTTTTTTTCTTTTTTCTTTTTTTTTTTTTTTTTTTTTTTTTTTTTTTTTTTGCAATTTATCGCCAAGATCAAAGCTGCAGCTTCTTCTGGCTCTAGCATGGCTGTCATTTTGGTACCACGATCTTTTGAGTAGCTCAGAAGCATTCAATGCCTTCATGTTACGGGTTCACATGAGCGACTTACGCGAGCGGCTCACAAGATTCTAGTGTGAAGGCATCCTAAATTAAGTAATATTATTTTTTGTATTCATTTTCGAGTGGTATGAGAAAGAAGGATGATAATCGTGAAAAATATCGATTTGGAGATTTCGACGAATTTACACATTTCATAGCTCATAAATACCGAAAAAGATATTTTCCGCCATCTGTCCATCTGTTCGTTCGATTTTCTCAAACATGATAAGCGATTTTGTTTAGACCCTATACTTCATAAATAAATATTTCATTGATATTCTGACCAGAGATGGTGTGCGTAAATAAAAGCTTGACCCATGATCCACTAACCCATCAATCACTGGACTCACGACCCACGACCCACCATGACCCACTCCGACCCACCATGACCTACTTAGCTTTGGCATTTGGTCGTTTCACCTTCCACACTGTTGTTTATACTATGCAATATCTGTCTCAAATTGTCTTTTCTGGTTTCAATTCTAGGAATTATAATTTGACATGTCATCTGCAGTACCTCTCAGACCTCAATTGAACAGTCGTCAATTTCTATGCTTTCGGCAGGAGCACATCAGATGCAGACGGTAAAGTTCTCGTGTCAAAATAATAGGATCACAGTAAATACAGTTAATACAAAAATCCGGGGTGGACGAAAAATTTTCAGTGGTAGTGTATATAAAGAAATTTCGGGAAACCAAGCTCCTTAAACAACTTGAGACTGGAAATAAAATTATCCATAATTCAGAAATCACTCATTATACTTATTAAATAACTACATGAATATACCCATTCCTCGCATGGGTCAGATAAAATATGTATATAAACAAACTGAACAACGAAAAAAAGGGTCATTTTCTACTACTTTTACATATCCCGGTAAACGCCCACTGACAAGTAAATCTTACGTTTGGGTGAATCGAGTTGCTGACTGAGACACATATGAGAAAGTAGTACTAAATGTGATCAGTATTTCAGTGAAGTTGTAGGTGCGAAGCTCCAGGGGTTTAGGAGATACAGCTACCAGAACATCACATGGAAGTACAGAATAGTCTTCATACAGATGGAGGTAAAAGCCCTGTAAGACCTCTTGTAACGACAAAAGGTGAATAACAAATAAATGGGTACATATTAGCACTAGGGGGAAGTCATATAGTAAGGGTATACTTGTCGGCGGCCATTTTGAAATCCGCCATTTTGAATTAAGGTTAAGTTTTTAAAATAGGAATAGGGTCATATGATACATGATTTAAGGCGCAAATTTAATCAGAAGAACAATGGTGACGTTAATGTTGATTTACGCGCAATTGGTAAAAAGTTACAGCGAAATTAAATATTGTTGCAGCATATGATTCGATGTGCTTTCAATCAGGCTGGATATTTGAATGAAGAACCTGGACGTTGGATCGCTCCTTACGACTACTGCTTTGACGGAATTGTTAACGACAAATGTGTCAAGTGTAACTCGATTGCCTTTGTCAGGTGTGCTCACTGTGAGCAGAGCATTTGTGCAAGTCATGCACTCTTTTCTGAACTACATATTGATTGTACTAATTGAGGTCTTTTCTAAAATAAAGACCCAAGTTCAATTATGACTCAATTCCACTTTGGTCATTTTTCCTTAAATTACCAACTTGTTTATGCGATAACAAATGCTGGTTAATGACAAAGAAAAATGGTTATACCGTTGAATTTATGGTAAAATTTGCTATTAATAAGGTGTCAATGTTATGCGTTTTGTTTAAAACTTTTGTCTGATTCAAAATGGCGGATTTGAACATGGCTGCCATCAAGGCAACTCTTACCATAGACCTAATATTTATCCACCTGCTTTTTATTTAATTATTATCATTAACACAAAATTTACAAGGTGGGGTAAAGGATTAATACATATGCTGCAACAATATTTAATTTCCCTGTAACTTTTTACCAATTGCGCGTAAATCAAAATTAACGTCACCATTGTTCTTCTGATTAAATTTGCGCCTTAAATCATGTATCATATGACCCTATTCCTATTTTAAAAACTTAACCTTAATTCAAAATGGCGGATTTCAAGATGGCCGCCGTCAGGTATACCCTTACTATATGACTTCCCCCTAGTCCTAATATGTACCCATTTATTTGTTATTCACCTTTTGTCATTACAAGAGGTCTTACAGGGCTTTTACCTCCATCTGTATGAAGACTATTCTGTACTTCCATGTGATGTTCTGGTAGCTGTATCTCCTAAACCCCTAGAGATTCGCACCTACAACTTCACTGAAATACTGACCACATTTAGTACTACTTTCTCATATGTTTCTCAGTCAGCAACTCGATTCATCCAAACGTAAGGTTTACTTGTGAGACCCCCTGGTTCGAATTTAAAAAAATATTTGACCCCTAGTCAATGGAGGCTTATTTGGAATTCAACGCCTACGGGTGTATCACCATTCATCTCAACTACCGCGAAAACTATGGATTTGACACTAATATCGGTCATTTTGGATTATTTTTACATGTCTCGGTAACCCCCCGCAGGTGACCCCCTTCCCGCATAAAGTGGTAGTTGAATTTGTAAGTCATCGCTAATGAAAGTGTCAAAATTGATCTCAGCAACTGCGAAAACTTGACATTAATGGATTTGACATTAATATCGATCATTTTGGATTTAGTTTTATATGTCTCGGTATCCTCCTCTCCCCCCGGTGACCCCGGCTTGCAGCAGAATAGGGTGAATGCGATCAGAGTTTCACCATGGATCTCAGCGACCGTGAAAACTATGAATTTGGCACTAATATTGGTCATTTTCTATATTTTTTACCTGTCCCGGTAAGCGCCTCTCTGTGAACCCCCTGGTTTGAATTAAAAAAAAAAACGCTTCGTCTTGGTCTGGTGCCTGGACCAAGGTACCCGTGGCCCAAATTTAGTAACTTTCGGTCCACTCGTATGGTCCACAGGCCGCACACAGATACACAAAAACACAAGCAAACTATTTTATTTACATTATATTAGATAAGCTATGTCCAGGTTGAACTGAAGATCAAACGAGTAGAAGTAAATTCTGAATACAATTCGTTTATATAAAATATCAAATACAATGCTCAACAATTCATCCTGTACCATAGAAAAAGATTTCAAACTGTACAGTAAACCGTATTCCAAATGTTCCTTCAACTGCACAAGCATTGCTTTCGATTTGATAATTTATTTTGTTGCCAAAATGTATTAAACACTAACACCAATATACATACATACATACATACATACATACATGTATACGAGGAATGATCGAAGAAAAGTTTACAAAGCACAAAACTGTTATGTTTTCAGTACAACTGTAAATTTATTTGTATATTAATAACATGTCTGTCTTGGTTCAGGTTTGAAAATTTCGGATTCTGATCATGTGTACCCGAGAAACGGACATTTAAAATGATTACCTGTCTGGAAAATTGGTCAGGAGTAAAGGTGAGCTCGGTGGTGCGGTTCCTTTGTGCCAGAAACACCACACCTGCTGACAATCATAGGCAGATTGTAGAGGTTTATGGGGAGGGCGAAATTTCAAAACAACATGTAGGGAAGTGGTGTCGTCTCTTCAAAGAAAGACGGGCCAAGATTGTTAAGGCTAGTGTAAAGGGACAAGTTTTGCCGATAGATGTCACTACAGTCTTCCTATCTCTCCCATGTATTTTTTGTTTTTTACCCTTTTATGAAAATTTACAATTTCTTTTATAAATTTCAATCTAGAGACTTCAAATTTTTAGAGAAGGAACTTCATAACCTACTAAAGGGAACAATCCATGCTGATTTTTTATTTAGAATTTTCTTCATTGTTGAAACAGCTTCGTTGTTAAAGATTTGGATATCCATTTCAACAATCAAGTCATTTCAGCAATGAAGAAAATTCTAAATAAAAAATCAGCACGGATTGTTCCCTTTAATAGGTTATGAAGTTCCTTCTCTAAAAATTTGAAGTCTCTAGGTTGAAATTTATAAAAGAAATTGTAAATTTTCATAAAAGGTAAAAAATACATGGGAGAGATAGGAAGACTGTAGTGACATCTATCGGCAAAACTTGTCCCTTTAAACCAACCTTAATGGTAACTTTGGACACAGTGGCTGACCTAGTACTTCAACCACTGACGTTACGCTTGGAAGGATTAGAGCACCCCTTCTACAGCCCCGACCTAGTCCCAGTAATTTTTCACTTTTTCCCTGTTCTATCTGCCACCATTACCTGGCATATCGAAACCGCTGCCTCACGGTGCTTACGAGAACTTGATGCGTATTTCTATACAAATGGTATAGAAATCTTTATCTGTAGTTGGGAGAAACGGTTGAACAGGAACTGTGATAACATCGAGGACTATTGTTGATTATCATCAGGTATGTTTATCTTCCAGCTATGTCTCACACATGTCATAATAGTCTTTGTAACATTTTTCGATCATTCCTTGTATATAGAGGACGGACAATTTATCTCGATATACCCTTGTGACTTTTAAAGTAATGGAAAAAAAAACTGAAATTTTGTACCATGCAAATATCGGCATACAGACATTATTTGGATGTCACAAGGTTAACAGTGCTGCCAACGTCTCGCTGTTACCGTTATAGCAATTTACCGTTTACACCAACTTAATATCTCAATCCATTCGATAGATATTTAGAAAAAAAATGTAGAATTTGATATATTGCTTAAAATAGTGTATTTGTGGGAACTTTCTAAAACCGTTGTTGTTTTCTTTGTTTCTATGACATTACAACAATACCTTTTGGTAGGTGTAGTTACAGTAAGTTGTAGGAATTACATAATTTTAAGCAATGTTGCAAACTTTAACAGTTTTACCATATCTCCAGAACGGTTTCAGATATGAAATTGCTGTAAACGCCATTGTGATTTTTACATCTATTGAAAATCATCCATGCAATTGGATGAGGTACTTATCTACGCAGTTTTTCGAAATAAAGGCTTTTGAAAAATCAATTTTTCAAACCCTTGTAACTTAGTTTGTATTCATTTGAAGTCCGTTGTACCATAATTATAATTTTAGATACTAAAGTTCTTTGGATGTGCACTGCCCCGTCTGTCTCACTTGCGTTATTACTGCTGTAAAAGTCGCCAAAATTTAGATGCTTTTTGATAGTGTAGCAACCTTAGTTTGAACACTCCATGACAAGTGTGATATTGCATGTTTCCTTTGACATGTAAATCTGAAATATGTCATAACTTGGCGTAGTGCTATTTTTTTAAAATATAACTTTATGTTGGGTTGGCAACACTGTTAGCCTTGTAGTATCTTAAACTATCCCAATGTCCCATGCCGATGTTTGCATAATACAAAATTTCAGAGTTTTTCTCCATTAGTTTAAAATTTGCAAAAGCATATCAAGATAAGTAATTACAAAAACTTCTCTAAACTCACCAAATACAATTGCCAGAGGCATTACCCATAGATTCTCACATTAACACAAAATATTTTAACCACAATAGTTACTATAATTCATGGATACAATTTATCTTATGGAATTCCGTTTCACCGTACTAATAAAGAATTATATCTGACCAATTCGTACACTGGTTGTAACTGAATTCTTGAGCGCTCAAACAAGTTCATTTAAAAATTTAATTTCTCAAGCTGCCACAAGAGGCGCTATAAGCAATTATATGTATAGATATAAGATGTTACCCATAACATTTTTTAACCCGTAATAACATTCTCGGCCACACCATCACCTCCTTCTTCAGATACACTTTGGTCGCCATTGCTTTGCTGTTGAGGATCTTGGGAGGTTTCATCGTCCTGGCTTTCTTGTTCCTACAACAAATCAATAAAGTAACACATACATTAATTGTGAACATCAGGAGTTATACGAGAAATTCATAATATCATCAAACAATACTGAATCTCACATAATACTCAATGAAACATCCCGCATTAAGTAACCACTGTTATTTCAATGTTGGGAGTGTTGTTTTATAGAAGTTGCGATCATATCCTTCTTTTTGTTTTACTTTTCTAAAGCAGTTTCGTTGCTAGGGATAGAAACAGTATAGTATAGAAGCGTGAAAATGAGTATTTGATTCCTTTCGGAAGAACAGTTTTGGATTACAACTTTTATCCCTTATCGCCTTCCAAATATACCAAACTACAAGGGATTACAACTTTTATCCCTTATAGCCTTCCAAATATACCAAACTACAAGGGATTACAACTTTTATCCCTTATCGCCTTCCAAATATACCAAACTACAAGGGATTATAACTTTTATCCCTTATCGCCTTCCAAATATACCAAACTACAAGGGATTACAACTTTTATCCCTTATCGCCTTCCAAATATACCAAACTACAAGGGATTACAACTTTTATCCATTATCGTCTTCCAAATATACCAAACTACAAGGGATTACAACTTTTATCCCTTATCGCCTTCCAAATATACCAAACTACAAGGGATTACAACTTTTATCCATTATCGCCTTCCAAATATACCAAACTACAAGGGATTACAACTTTTATCCATTATCGCCTTCCAAATATACCAAACTACAAGGGATTACAACTTTTATCCCTTATCGCCTTCCAAATATACCAAACTACAAGGGATTACAACTTTTATCCACTATCGCCTTCCAAATATACCAAACTACAAGGGATTACAACTTTTATCCATTATCGCCTTCCAAATATACCAAACTACAAGGGATTACAACTTTTATCCATTATCGCCTTCCAAATATACCAAACTACAAGGAACATTCAATAAGTTTTGCAGAGATGGTTATAATATCGTTATTAGTTGCAATATGATGATAAAATTTTTGGTGAACAGACTTTGATCCTTTGGCTATAAAGCTATGTTACTCACTCTAGTCTCCATCTGCTGCCACGCATCTCGTCCAACGTTCTTTCCATGCCTTGAATGCACTTTGCTAAAATTCAGGAGGCTAACTTTTACACCATCGTTTCACACAAGAAACCAGGGCCTTGTCCCTGTCAAATATTTCTCCTCGCAGGTAGTCCTTCAGGAGACTAATCAGGAAGAAATCCAAAGGAGCCATGTCTGGACTGTAGGTAGGCTGATGTAGGACTTCCATTTCAATTTTCATGATTTGTTACTGTGTCAGCATGACTTGGCATTTTCGTGACTGAGTTTGATGACCTTACGTTGCAGCTCTGGTCTTTTGTCTCGAAAGCACATCGTCTTTCTCCAGTGACTAACAATAACGCTCCTTGTTAATTGTAGATCTATGCTGCAAGGAGTTTATGAAAAGGACACCGCACTGATCCCAGAACAAAGAGACCAACATTTTCTGGCCTGATCTGGAAAGTCTAGGTTTCTTAAACCGCTGCAACCAACGTTGGACAGTGCGCGCTCTAACGTGTGATCCCCATAAACCGGAATTAACTTCCTATAAATTGATGTGGCTGACTCATCACCAGTTCTCAGCAGGAATTCCAATACCAACCGTTGTGGGGTCCTGATGTCTACTTCAGTGTCCATTGTGATTTACATGTGAACAATTCAAAAAAAATAATATGATTTTAAAGCGAAAGGATCAAAGTATGTTCACCCAAAAATTTCATCATCGTATTGTAACAAATAACAACATTATGCTCGTCTGTGCAAAAGTTATTGGACGCCCTTTGTATGATTTTCACAACTTGAAGCTAAAGTTGACGGTTTACAAAGAAGTTCAATTGCAAGCTGTCAAATTTTGCTTTATAAGTTATTTGCATGAACAATCACCGCCTCGGGTTAGGCGAGTCTATAACGAACACACACTGAGAAATGTTTGTTGGGAGGAGACCAAAGTTCGGGGGTCAAATACTACAAAACACTACGTCAATGTTGGGGCCGCGGTGGCTCAGTGGTAGAGCGTTCACCTCTGGTGCTTGGGGTCCCGGGTTCGATCCCAGCCCCCGCCAAGTAAACTTTGTGGTGGACAAACACCGTGTGCGTGGGTTTCCTCGGGGTTCTCCCGTTTCCTCCCACGTTCTTCATTCCACCATTTCATTCATTACTCATCATCACCGTCTCCTTTAGCCTAACTGGCATAACTGTGGGACGTAAAACTCAAAGATTTCATTTTTTACTACGTCTATGTTTTTGAGCAGGTGTTATTGTGCATCCAAAAGGTAGTTGTTAAGTACAGTCACCTCAGAAAAAATGATAGAATTAGTTTGTTTTTAGTATATATGAAACGAAAGTACGGATGAAATGAAAAATCAAATATTTAGGTTACAAGACTGCAGCAATAATTTCTGACTTATATAAATATAATTTTATAAAGAAAGTGTATTAATGTACGTCGAGTTACAAAGTTTTGGGGAGTCCGGATCTGGTGAACCCTCACGTGGGTGCATCCCTGGTCTATAACCAGGTCAAAGGGCCATAAATACTCCAGTTCTTTTCACGGTTTGTGTACCTACTTGTAACTTTACGAGAGGTACTACAATTTGTTACAACTGCCTGAAACAGTTATTGTTTGTTTGTCAGTTTATGTAGTTGTTTACGCTATTTTAAGTATAGAAGACTCCATTTTCAACGAACTTAAAAAGTTCGTTATTGAATTCGCTATGTCTGTGTCTGTCTGTTATTTGCGAATTTTTCAATTTTGATCCCTCCATTCGACAGAGCATCAGAAACAATCTGAAAAAGGGATGGAATCTTTGCCGTCGCTCTTTCAGAGTTTTTGAGATCGAAAAAATGTCTAATTTCGGGAGATTTAAGGCGTTATATCTCGGGAACCATAAGCTATAGAGAGATAATATTGGCGTTGATCAATACAGAAGAGGATGATGAACATTTTGGAATCAACTAGTACCCGGTGACCACTGTTGAACTGGCAACTGGTTTGGCCAGTGGCCACCAGTTACTATTTGTACCGAAATGTTTACCATCTTCTTAGGTATTTTTCAACACCAATGTGATCTCTCTATGGCTTATGGTTCCCAAGATTTGGGTCCTTAAATTTCCCGAAATCGGAACTTTTTTTTCTCAATATCTTAGGAACAGTAACTCATAGAAAGATGATCTTGATGTTGATCAATATCTGAGAGAATGGTAAACATTTTGGTATCAAATACTAACCGGTGGCCAATGGCCAATTGGCCACCGTTCCCCCAGATATTGGCTGGGGAGTTCGACTTTCGGGAAATTTATGGACCCATATCTCGGGAACCGTAAGTCACAGAGATGTGATATTTTGCGAATTTTTGCCATAAACATAAGGAAGTGCGGGTGAAAACGATTTACTTTTAGATGTAGGAACAATCACAGTTATCCTTACCACTCCATCTCTCCATTCTTTTTAAGTTCGTTCTGGCACTGTTCTTGGAGCAATATGAACTGGTTTAAATATAGAATTCATGTTGGCGGTTTCTTCGGACCATGGGGAGTATCAAATCATTTTGCCTCTTCTTGAGCGTGGACAACTTAGCGTTATGACATACCACACCAACATCGATGAATTTCTTGATGTTTGGTGGCAGATGGTCTGTTTGAAAGGATCGTAGCCTATGAACTCATCTTGCAAGAGGTCAAAGTATTTTGGAGAATTGACGGGTTTATCAAAAAAAAAAAAAAAAAAAAAAAAAAGAATTGACGGGTTTATCTTTCTTCAATATCTGATTTTTCCTCAGAGAGCGAAATTCGAGTTAGAGACCTCAAACAGACCGGCATCTATTACTAATGGCGGTTAGTGGTGTATTTATAGTATTTCAGCTCCATTTCTATATTACTTTACAAAGTGGTTTCTTTTCATCACTTTAAAATTAGTACTTTGCTACTTTTTAGGCAAATGGAAATAATTTTTTTTAAAAAATCATATCATTAATTAGTTATATAAAGTACAGTCAATTTTTTTAAACTTCCAAATTACTTAAAACCTAGAAGTAAATGGCAATGAATGAAAATAAAGTAATTAACCATGGTTCTTATAATTCGGAAAATAAAGGGAAGAAATGGAAATAAATTCCTTCCCGGGAATGTGTATACCAGGAGAAAAACGGAATATTCCCATTTTGTATTTCCCTTCCCACTGGGAATATTCCCACTGCCCGCCACTAATACAGACCACGTTTGAGAAGTAAGAAGTGCTGCTAGAATGTGTTCGCAAATGCTTTATACATATTGCTGTGATTGCAAGTGGGTTCCTTCATAAAGAGGTTCATAACAACGATACCAGTAGAATGACACATCTACCGTTCGGAAAAGAGATAACATTATATATTCTTTACCACAAACTAAAAGTCCCTTCAAAGCAAGGACCAAGAAGGTTCCTTTTACAACGACTCACCAAAGGTAGCCGTTAACCCTGGTCCAGTTAATATAAGTATATCTCTAGTGGCAATACTAATTTATACCTTAAAATATCTTCTGATGTTATATTCACTAAGATGATCACCTTTTAACGAAATTACAAGTTCATGATAAATATTAAATAATTTATTCTTTGATTCCCCTTTAACGTATATTCACACAAACTGTCTTGCAATCAAACATGTTAAGTTAAGTATATATAAACAACGACATAGCAACCAACAAGACAATAATATATATTTCTTATATTAAAAACATTCTTCTTCTATTATTTTAATTAACGTTATAATATGTATAGTGCTTGTGTAAAAGCACTTTCTGCCCGAAAGATAAAAAATTATGAATCATACAATTATGAATCGATACAAAGTATCTCGTTATATAAAATGTCGCTCGATAAAGGGACTAAATATAAAAGTTACATGGAAGCTTGACTTTTATATTTAAGAACCACTGGTCCGTTTATAATAATAACATGATAATAGTTGTGTTCTTTACATTTTGATCGCCCTTCATATATATAACTTCGTTCAGTTACCTCATATAAATACATTTATAATAAAACTTTCATTCCACTATTATTTATCTTTTATCATTAAAAAGTCGTCGCTTACTAATACAATTAACGAAGGATGCGAAATCAAAAGCATAAGAGATAATTCCATTCTAAAACATAAATTACAATGATCAATAGTTTCATGCATTATTAAAAACGGTCATGTTAAAAATGGTTAATCTTTCCAGAGCGAATTATATAATAATTACGTTAGATGACTGAATATAATCTTTGACAATAAAGTTCCAACACAAATCAATATAATATAAATAACCTTTGTTTTTAAAATCATTTGGGAATTAATATTTGTTAATGAGAATTAAAGAAAATTAAATTAAGTAAAAATCAAAAATTAAATGTAACCTATGCTCGGGCGAGCGAAAAGAAGAAATTAAATTTATTTTCACACAAACAGTCTTGCAAATACATCATGTAAAAGGTTGTTTTCATTATTGACATTAACACATAAATTTGAAGATAAATATTCATAAGAATCAATAGCTGATATGGGTTTAACCCCTACCACATCAGCTGCAGTTAGTTTAAATTCGTACTCGTGTATGGTTCCAATAAAGTACATTGTATTGCACAATCCTGATTATGTTCCGCATTATTATTTTGTACAGGAATTGCGTGATTGTTTTGATTATGATACGAAGTGCCATCTCTTAAACTACAGTTACGTCTATCAATAGGGTTTACAGTATTTCCAGAATTTCGCCATACATTTCGTCTGTTTTGGAACCTACTTCGGTTAAATGGTCTGACATAATTATTATCACAATTAGTTAGGTTAGGTGGATTTACATCATATCTTTGCCTATTCTGATTATTTAAATTTACTCTATTCAGGTTATGTTCCGTATTGTTTACATTACGAATATTTACATTCCGGACAGGTACTGACCTAAGGTTATCTGAATTATTTCTAATTTTACCTACTCCAGTTTGATTATTCTGTGCCTGGTATTGACTTTCGTAATATTGAACAAGCATTAGCAGATGATTGAAACTTATGCACTGTGTAGAAAGCAGAATTTGTTGCAATTTAAAAGGTAGTAGATTTCGGACAGATGCAATCACTCTGGATTCAGATTGTAGTGGATTTACAACTTTTAATTCATTGTAAGTGTTCACAACAAAATCAACAATAGATTTGTGTAGGCGAGGATGAAAAGGTTGGTTTCTAATCATAGCGTCTCTGTTAGCAAGTAAAAAGTCGTTCTCATAATTTGCGATCAACGCTGCTTTGAATTCCTCATATGTTTTGACGTGTTCCCGTACTGCTTTAAACCATAAAGAACACGGTGGGAGTAATAAATGAGGGATTAGTTTCATATATTGAGATTTATCTATACACATTATACTGCATTCATCCTGAAATTTTTCCAGGAAAGAAGTAGCATTTTCATTGCAGTTGCTACCACTAAACTTACTCATAGCTCGTATTTCGCTCATTTTTACACTTAACTTTATATTTCTTTCACCATTTCGTGTTAAATGGAAATTTCTACCTACTGTGTTATGCGTGATCTCACCATCTCTTTTCCGCGTGTTATGCGTGGTTCCACCATCTCTTTTCCGCCCATCTATATTCCTTTGTTGAATTCTTTCCAAAATAATATCCTCATCGGATGGGTTACTTGAAGAAGAAGTAACACAAGGTCCATGTCGATCTGCTTCGGGTGGATGCAAGGGCATCTCTTGTAAATGAGGGAACTCCAAACGATCAGTAACAACGTCGTTGTTATATGCATTATCTTTAATCTGTAACGCCCTAATTTCCTCCTGTATGGTAGATATCAATTGTGTATTTGCACGTATTTGGTTAGAATTATCTGTCACCTGAATCTTTTGCTGACGAACAGAAGATTCTATTACTTCAAAATCTTTTTTTACAATATTGACTTCTTGGATTACATGATTGTAGTTATCCTTGCAATCTTCAGATAATCTTTTTAACTTCTCATCAAATTGTACCGTGATGTCTCTCACAGCTTGGGTTACAGATTGATCTATTTGATCTAATCGTCTACTCAATTCTTCATACTGTCTACTAGATTCTTCAGATTTTTGCTGTACCGTTTGTTTTAATTCTTCAGACACTTGAGCTAAATTTTGTTCCTGTCGCTGTAATGCTATTAGAATTCTGTCCTCTAGTGTCGACATTCCAGGTGTAATGGGAGCTATATTCTGCTCATTGTTAACACCGTCAACAGTTTCATTCTCTACTGTCTCACCAATCATGACTTTTCTTATGATTACTCTGCCACTTCTAAGAATGGTTGAGTTAGTATTCATGAACCTTCTTATTAAGGTAAATTCACCCTTACTTTAAACTTCGGGACGTGAATTTACAAGAATCCCGGGTGAGGTAAACCAAAAATTTTACAACGACTCACCAAAGGTAGCCGTTAACCCTGGTCCAGTTAATATAAGTATATCTCTAGTGGCAATACTAATTTATACCTTAAAATATCTTCTGATGTTATATTCACTAAGATGATCACCTCTTAACGAAATTACAAGTTCATGATAAATATTAAATAATTTATTCTTTGATTCCCCTTTAACGTATATTCACACAAACTGTCTTGCAATCAAACATGTTAAGTTAAGTATATATAAACAACGACATAGCAACCAACAAGACAATAATATATATTTCTTATATTAAAAACATTCTTCTTCTATTATTTTAATTAACATTATAATATGTATAGTGCTTGTGTAAAAGCACTTTCTGCCCGAAAGATAAACAATTATGAATCATACAATTATGAATCGATACAAAGTATCTCGTTATACTTTCCAAAGAACTAAGGATTTCTGGCAATCAATATTTGATGATGGGGAATCAAGGACAGTGTGCTTTCTACAAGAACACTACTAAATTTTGTAAAGAGTGTGCTAAGATACTACATGAAGGTTGCTTCTCTCTAAACCAGTGGCTCTCAAAGTGGGGTCCGTGGACCCCTGGGGTACGTGGGACCCATCCAGGGGGTCCGCGAGGCTTAAAAATTGAAATGTGTTGTAATAAAATGGAACTCACAGCTGTTATGCAAGAAGTGTTTTTAAGATTAAGAAACTGTAGATGTGGACAGTACGACTACAAAACAATAACCATTCATCATTTCCAGTGCTCAAGGAATTCATTGATTCTTCAGGTGAAAAACTCTCAGCTGAATTGCAGAAAAACTTGTAAGACAGTTGAAACCATTAGCTGCAAGTTTTCGAGAATATTTCCCTGTCCCACAACCTGGTAATGCTTGCATTGAAAACCCTTTCACTAATCTAGAAATCCATGACATACAATGTATGAATCTCTCTAGCACAACAAGAACAACTATTGGAACTATCCTGCGATACCTAATAGAAAAACGTTTTTAAAGAAAAAGAATTATGTAAGTTTTTGGTTGCATGTGCACTGTGAGTATGAAGAGTTGTCTAAAAAAGGTATTTCAACATTTGGTGCCTTTCCCTGCCACTTACTTATGTGAACAGACCTTTTCTGCTCTTTGCAGTGTTAAAACCTTGAAGTGAAATCGTCTTAATGTGGAATCGGACTAAGATTGACGGTGACAAAACTTATTCCAGATTTCAATGCAATTATGGAAAAACAGAAAGAATTTCATTCCTCACATTAGGGACCTCATATTTAAGAACATTGTTTATTAAGTGAATTTTCTTTTTTTAAAAAAAAACATTGATTTCCAGTCTTGAAAGTTACTGTATTTTGAATTGCAATTTCATTCATTAGAAAACAATCATATATTTTTAGAATAAATTAGTTATTGCATTATTTTTCTTGATCTCTTTCTTGTCAGTGGTAATTCTAATTAGTATATTGTTTAATACAATGTGAAATTTCAGGCAGTATTGCAAGGAGGTCCGCAGATCACTTTCCGAATGAACAAGGGGTCCGCATTATCGGAATGCTTGAGAACCACTGCTCTATACCATAGTGAAGTGGAGTAAAGTTTGGAGAGGTGTTTACGGATCACAACAAGAGAAATATTTGTGTTTTAATCTATTATATGATATTTTACGTATTACCACAAATATTTTACATGGTTTCGTATTTATCTTTGACATGAATCCTGTATAATTCATTATTGTAATCCTGTATAGCTGAATTTATATTATTACATTGTAATCATATGTATCATAAAAGATAATTTATATCATTTGAGTAAAAATGCTATAATAACTGATAGAAATGAAATTAAATCTTTGAGTTTTTTCGTCCCACGGTTATGCCGGTTAGGCTAAAGGAGACGGTGATGATAAATAATGAATGAAATGAAGAGAGTAGGAGGAAACAGGAGAACCCCGAGGGAATCCACGCACACGGTGTTTGTCCACCACAAATTTCACTTGGCGGGGGCTGGGATTGAACCCGGGAACCCAAGCACCAGAGGTGAACGCTCTACCCCTGAGCCACCGCGGTTCCTAATAACTGCTAGAATTACTCAAGTTGGAGATTTGGCATTAACTATAACAATATTTGTAACATTTATTAGGAATTAGTAAATAAAAAACATATTCCAAATCAACAAACGAAAAGTTTTAAAAGTATCAGGGAATTTAAACTATGACAGACCAATGTTCCGACTTTATAACATGTTCAAAAACTACCTTCCAATCATCGGTCGCTTTTTTCTTTATGGGTGGTCAATAATATATTTAAAACAATAACATATGCAAGAGTTAGCTAAAAATAACAACGGGAACATAACTTGGCCTGTAAAAGATTAATCAGTAGGTCCCGTCTCATATAGCCTCGCTGCTGGAAGCGACCTTAAACTCAAAATCAACTCAGAGGGAGCTTGTGTTTTGAGGACCACAACGCTAAAAATATGAATACATAATACTACTTAAATGTACTTACTTCCTCCTGCTGCCGTTTTAACATGGACTTATATAGCTTCAAGAGGTCACTTAGCGCCCTCTCTTTCCAGCGCATAGTTCTTATTCTTCTGAGAACGCTCTTAATTTCATTGTTCTTGTACGTTAGTTGACGATGATGTAAGGCAAGTATTCCGCGAATCCATAGCTTACGAACTTTGCCCTTCTTTTTGAAATTTTCCAGTTGTAGCCGAAGACGATCTTGATTTTCTTCCATCTCACGCATTCTTTCAGGATACTTTGTTCGCAATTGTTGGACATGTTGTTTTAAAAGAGCATTCTCCTTCTGGGTTGTCTCGGCGAGCTCGCGATACGTGTTGACTTCAGTAGCGAGATGCAAATCCTGGCCAATAACTTCATCGTTTGGACCAGAAAGGTTTTGTGTAGGAATCTGATTCGGATTTGGGTCAGGCCTTTCCTCAGGGAAATTCTGTTTCGACTTTTCTCCCGACATCATACCTGGAAAAAGAATTAAGAAAAATACTTTAATAGGTTGTCAGGATATCCATTAAAGCATGGGTAGCAATAAAACTGAAAATTTATTATAAGAGTTTTACTTATAATATTTCTTAGAAAACCTAGAAGCATCTTTTTAGATTCTTTTCGTTACACGAGCAGTGTTCAGAAAGTAAGGTTACTAACCCTGCAGTGAAATGTGTATATATTATTACATACAAGTAATATAGCCAACAGACAGTAAATAATAATTTTTCGACATAGTGTTCATATCGGTTCAGGCACTTGTCGCTTTGTGGGATGAGTTTGGAGACTCCCTCCTGGTAAAAATCCTGTCGTTGCGTGTTCAGCCTTGTTGTCATGAATCTTTCACCTCCTCGTCTGAAGCGAAGCGACGGCACCTATGTGCTCCTTCAAGTGCGGGAACAGGTGAAAGTCCCTTGGGCTGTCAAAGGATTGGTGTCCCAGTGAAACTGCTGCAACAGCCTGGTGATCTTCTGGGATGTATGCGGGCGGGCGTTATCGTGAATGAAGATGACGCACTCTGTGAGAAGTCTCTCCGTAAACCTCTTTCAGCTGCTGGTAAATTTCAGTCACGATTACATGTTTGATCGAACAACTTAGCGGACTTCTTCGCAAGGCCAGTTTTCCAAACAGGTTGTTATTTATTTACCTACAACTAGCCCCATAGGTGGAGTCACTTGAACGTGTTTTTGCGCATGCGCAGTATCATTACAGTTCCGGTTCCGATTCAGTTTAGGTTCGAGTTCATCTTGCCAGGAATATGCCTGACCTTGCAAATGCCATAAACTTTACAATGAAGATTGTGTTGATATTTTGACAAACCGCTATTTTGCGCAGGCTTATCGTAGAGAGTCGAGACTTGATTTATCTTCTTTCAACTAACACTGACTTTCATACGATATGGAAGATGACGACCCCTCTTTCCGTTTAAAAATTTTGAGTTGGACCCGGCCTGGGACCCTGCAGGGGACCATGGGACAAGTTATTTTACTCTGAAACGTTGTACTTTTGAAATGATGAAAGAAGTGTTTTTCTGTTTTCATATCTGTCTCACCGTTTCAGATTTTTCGGGATTGCAACGGACTTTATGGATGCGCTTAAAGATTTTAATAAAATTAAGTAAAGTGTTGCCCCCAAGCGGAATGCATGAGACCTCCCCAATTTTGGTAACCGGTTTTGATCTTACTTTGACCCAAGCTTTCAGGAAATATATGCATCACCACCACTTTGTGGGTTCAGGTTCAAGTACATCCCGGGTAAGTCCAGTGAGCGCTATCCCCACTCTCAGGTTGCTATTTATACATTGAAAGCTTTGGTCCAGAATTAAAAATACTATAGTCAGTCAAACATAATTATGGGCCACTCTGCTATTATAATAAATGGAAAACGTCTTAGTGCTTTACGGCAAGTTCTAATTGAAAACATGCCTATGTATAAAACTTACTTTTCAGGCTTGACTTCAGCTCCGCTGTTGATTTACACCAATGATTCCACTTCCTTTCTCTGTAATATGTAAGATCAACAAAAGGTCGCAGTAGCGTCTGTAAAAAGAAAGATGAACTGACATTGTAGAAAACACCAAAATCAAATTAAATAAAAATATTCTTCTTAGCAATAGCTTAGTTATTTTGCTTTAGAGTAGGATATTTACTTATTATACCAGCAGGGCCGTGCTGTGGAAAATCAGTGCCCGGGGCGAGAGTATACGACGGCGCCCCCATACATATATTTCAAGCAATTTTTCCTATGTTTTTTCCTTCTTTTCTCCCGAATTTTTCGCCCCCCTTACTCCGGCGCCTGGAGCCGTCGCCCCGCTCGCCCTCCCGGCACGGCCCTGTATACCAGGTATATATCAGGTCTGTTGGCAAAGTAATGTCCTTCCTTTTATTGTGAAGCGACTGTAACTTGCAGCATTCTTTATCCAACGAGATCGATTATGGTAAATGCAGCTCTCACTGGAACAAAGAAATGCAATCAAGTTTTGTATGAAACTCGGCAAGTTTACAGCTCCCGGAGACTAATTTTTGTTTCCCCGTTTAGAAAGTACATCATTACAGAATAACTGACGACGTGAAGCAACTTGTGAAATGGTTTTAAACGGACTTTCTGAATAGTGCTTCCAGGATGCCTTCGCAGATTGGAAATCCCGCTGGGAAAGAAGTATTGGCGCAGGAGGACAATATTTTGAAAAAAAGACAATATAACGTACAGGTATTACGATTCTTATTATTATGTAAATAAATGTTTATTTTCTATACTAGTGGAATTGATGGCATTACTTTCTTGTATAATACCAAAAACGCTAGTTTGTTACACTAATATCCTTGGATGATACACAACCCTGCTCAACAGTTGTGTAAAATTGTGTAAAGAAGGGCAAGGGGTACAATGAAAATTTATTATAATAAAAGTCTAGGTCCGTCATCCCATGCACATTTTCTAATTGTAAACATTCACGCTAATAGATGTGCTCTATCATTTGCATGCCTTACGCTATTAGAAGTCGATACTTTTGAGATTGCTGCATATAGTGAAATCCTTTAATGACTTAATAAAAAAAATATGGTTTTATATTTGGAGCAGTTCGTGGGCAAACACAAAACAACAACAATAATAATAATACTCATTAAATAATTTTGTAAAATGTAAATAACTTAAGCTTTTAATTAACCACAATTAACCATGTTATTTTGTGTCTTGAGCGTTTCTTTTGCTATTGACACAATAAAAAAATAAATGAGAAACGTTGCTAAGTTCAAAATTTCACATAGATATGCCCGCTAGGGTGGGCTGATTTTTTTGTTTGAATTTCGATTGGCCGGGTAGCGGAAAAGTTGCCTCGTGTTAATGATAGTCAGCACAGAAAATTTGGATTTTTTTGGTCAAACCCTTCCTTTGCCTCATGGGACTTAAATATTTTTATAGATGCGGCTATGCAACCCGCATGATACTATGAAGAAAATTGTGCTGCACAGCCATAACCTTTGGTTCTTCTTCACACTGCAGCATTCTGAGGCCGAAAATAAAACACAAGAGAAAAGTGATATGTGATATTGTTCCTATATGGTTAAAATTGTAATCAATTAGACTAAACACTGTATGTTTCAATTCATGTTCTTCATATATAGCGTGAAAAATATGTTGTCAACCTTACGTTGCAGCTTTTTTTGTAAACAATTTCTTGTAGACCTGCTTAAATTATAAAGAAAATTTTAATGTGATATCAAGTAATTTTGAAATCGGCTGTGCAATATTAGAAAATATATATTTACCTGCAACACAGCTCACAATAATAATACGTAAAGCATTGCTTTATAAGAAGTCGGAAACATTGTAATTTTACACACAGTCCAGTAGCCATCAGCAATACCTTTCGGGCATTTGCCGAGCCGTTTCAGAAGGTTTGTGTCCGCCAGACGTTCTGAAGAAAAAGCCTGGACCAATTGTCATGTCCCGATGGTTGACGCAGACTTCTCGTATTCTCCGATTATATATTAGCGCCGAAAATCCCGAAGAAGCATTTCGTTGGCTTGCACAGTATGTCAGCAAAGTATATGCACGAGTTTGGTTGGAAATAAAGCAAAATTCTTCTCTTACCAACGGGACGCGATACTTGTGGCTACTCGGTGGATCTGCGCCCTTTCTTCCAGAGGAATTAAGAATCGTGTATACTGTGTTTAGTTCCAACGCTTAGTTTGTCCATCCCGAAAACTTGTTGTTGGCAGTGATCATTGACAGGAGCCAGTACACCCGAGGTTTAGGACGGAGAAGAATAAAAAAGTGATCAAATCCACGTGAATTCATTGTTCCGAAAGTAAACTTAGGCGCAAGTAAATATCATGAGATGATCGATTGGTTCTCAACGGACGTTACCGTGCCACCATTAACAAGAGAACTTTCTTCGAGCCAGATAGAAGAAAATATTAGAGCGGCGACTATAGCTTCTGAGAAAATTCGATGTTTTCCGTGCAATACGCATGCAGTTTAGAGGATGATGAAAGTAGCTACAGAGGCGTCATCATCAGTGTTTGGAACGGATCGAAGAGATGGCTTTATCTGGACAACAATAGAATCTCGAAAAAAATATATGAAAAAGTTCAACTTCAAGCAGGACTATCAAATGTAAATCAGTCCCCCCCCCCAAAAAAAAAAGACGGAAGCAAGTAGGTGGGGAGAGTGTGGAACTCGATTTACAGTCACCTCCTTGTGGTGGGTTCTGGTGAGTTGCAGAGTTCGTGTGCTGAAACTAGCTAAGAGCTGCAAGGGAAGGTCCATCAACATTTTTTCAAGACCTACTGTATATTCATAATGTCTTTTGAAAGCACCAATACAATGTTCGTCTGTTTCTTTGTCTAATTTTAACCACATAGGAACAATAGAGCATATCACTTTTCTCTTGCGTTTTATTTTCGGGCTCAGAATGCTTCAGTCTGAAAAAGAACTAAAGTTATAGCTGTGCAGCAGAATTTTCTTCGTAATGCCATGCGGGTTGCATAAACGCAGCTATAAACATATTCAATTCCCATAAGTAAAGGAACGAGTTGACCAAAAAACAATCCAAATTTTATGTGTAGACTACCACTAACACAAGGCAACCTTTCCGCAACCCGGCCAATCAAAATTCTGGAAAAGGATGGCTGTGCAGCACGAGTTTCATTGTAATGTCGTGCAGGTTGCATATCCGCAGCTATAAAAAATATTCAAGTCCCATGAAGCAAAGGAAGGGGTTGCCTAAAAAAAATATTTTGTGTTGACTACGACAGACACAAGGCAACTTTCCCGCAACCCGGCCAATCAAAATTCAGAAAATAAAATTTCGGGCCACCCTAATGCCCGTGTTTGATTCTTCTGTAATTTATAGCTATATATACATAAAATCAAAAGTAATTACCATATTAATAGAGATATCCTGAATATATTTTTAAAATTCTAGTTTCAGGGACAACTGATATAGAACGTTTGGCAAAAGAGCATTTCTCTGCCATCTTCAACGAAGAGATTCATCCGTACGAGATGAGGGAGGAACATTTCTCACAAATATATATATGAAATAATTATTAATATAATTGAGGGGGTCTACATAAAAAGGCCGCATACTCTTTTGTTCCCATTTCAAGCAGATTACACATTCTTGTTTTCTTGTATCTAAAGGTTCAGTGGTGTCAGTTTCATGTCAACAATCGAGAAAATGAAGCTGGTACACCTGTTCGAAGTCGACGATGTTATATGCTTTGTGATGCAATACGGGGTCAAAATAGTAATTTTCTGATGACTAAGTTTACTCTTTGATTTGCAAGAGTTTATAAAAAAAGGCAATTAAACTTTTTCCGGTTTCTCCCAATGCAACTGACACTGATCTGATAAAAAAAAGAAAAAGAAAAAGAAAAAGAGGTGATTGGTAATTCAAAGCCTTATCTAACTGCAATAGTGTTGTGAAGGGAAATCCCATCACCTTTTGAAGTTGTTATGAACCCAGAACTTTTACATGACTGGGAACCTCTCTTGAACAGTTTCTTTTTGAAAAAAAAAAAGTTTCTAGAAAATGAAGGTTCCCAGTCATGTAATATGGAATATGTTATCATCAAATCATTACACAGTGGTGCGTTGTTGTGTTCTAAAACTTGGACAATATAATGTTTTCACTTATTTTGAATCTTGTCAGGAGACTGGAGATTTTGGCAACGTAAGAACTACCAGGTCCTTACCCCAAAGTGAGTCAATTAAAAGTCAATGATGTTAAAAAATTGAATTGTTTTCTTACAGTAGGACGATCTTGACTTTATAGAATATATGCTTTCACAATCTTCGTAAGTTTCCGTTTGAATACATTTTAAAAAATAAAGATAGTTTCTGAAACTTTAATATGACTTTCATTCTTTATGTACTACAAAAGTATTCTACGTAAAAAGGACACATAATCATACTGCGCATTTGTATGTATTAACCATTAGTAGGCAGTATAATATTATCTGGAAATTACGTTCTGTGAAGGATGTATTTTCTATGTGGTTTCTTGCCAACTGAGTAATTGTTAGTTTATTGACAGCATACAGTATTACCTCTTTTTGCGTTTACTTGAAACATAGTTTTCTCCTATGTGCCCTATTTACGTAGAAGGCCTTGATTATTTACCATAAACGTCGAGAACCCGAGATTTGATTTACAGATGAAACACGCAGTACGAAAGTATATTATACATACATTTCTTATGGTTCCCGAAACCATTACTACGCATTGCATACTATACGTGGAGCGTAACATATTATTTTCACTCACGTATGATTGTATTTTAATGTTCTCTTTCAGCACCGGGCCTTACTGAGACAAACATCTAGTACTTTCACAAATACATTACTGGATGTTAATGACCTCTTTCATCCCGGACCTTGGTGACACAAGAACCACAATTTCATGTTGGATCCAAACAATTAAATTAACCTAACCTTACTGCAAACTTAGAAGGTCTTTTTTTTTTCAGTACCGGTATCTTCATTTTTGTTACTTTTGCTTGATATATTAGCGTGAATGTAATTCTAATGATAACTTCAAGTGACGCATAGGATTTTCAGCTTGTATATTCTTTTTCTTTTTTTTTTATCTCGAAAGGTGAAAATACAAAAATAATAAGGAGGGAAATATTTGCTCATTTAATCACGAGAGAATACTAAAAATGCACCAGAAGATATGAATATTTAAAGCTTGTTATGTATGCCAGAATACAACAAAACTGTACTTTCACATTTCTTGCCGAGAGTTAAATGTCAGTTCATGTCGTACTCAATCAGAAGATATATAAGTCCCTTGCACTTCGGACAATGAGTAACAAATCATATGTGTCTCTACTTTCAGTATATTCTCTCTTCTTTACGTACATGGCCATTGAGGGTTCCTCATTCCCTACCATTCATAAGGCTTCCCTTGGAACCTCTTGACATGTTCCTCTTAAAATAAATAACACCACATTTAAACTTACTGCATGGTTTGACTCTGACTCTCTGTACCCATATAAACATAAATTTAGGGTGTTGGCTAATTTTTGTGTAAATTGTTGACGTTTACATGAATTTTAGTTACTTCGTGCTACAAGTGTTTGGAGTATGAACAGCCCTGCTTCATTGCAGAAACTTAAATGACACAGAATGCAAAAAATGTTTCGGTTCTGTTTTACTCTATGAGACATTAAAGCAAAAGACGTTTTCAAAATACAAAAAAGTAATAACATATGTAAGTTAATAATACCATTATGTTTGATAAACCGAAGATATCTGCTAAAAGTTATTTCTAGTAAACAGTAGTACATTTTTATATGCTTTTCAAAATAATTATAACAGCACAGTAAGACTGTGTTACTTTGGACTTCACGGGTAGCTTTGTACAAAATATGAAAAGACTTTCGCAGTCCTTTGTCAGTAAAACCATGAACTGTAGAGAGAAAATTTCAACTGTAACCGTAAGATAGAACATCTAAATGTACAATTTTTGGCTATAATATTGGCGGCTAACATAAGTCCTAATTACCCGGAAAGTTTGTTGTTGTAGAGGTATGAAAAGCAGTCATTGTAAAGGCCGACAAAATTTGAAAGATATTACCTACAATAATTTCCGTCAGAGTTACGTCAGTTTCGTAGAATACTCTGTGTATAATGGGACTTTGAAGCAATTGTTGAAATTGAAGTGTTAAACGTTTTAAAGGCATAGAAAAAAATAAAACTGGGAGAAGGCGATTTCAGCTTCTAATCGGGGTTATTTTGCACCGGTCCAAAATAACCTCTTATCTGCCTTCTAATTTAAGTAAATTTCCTATTTAGGTAGATGCTGAAATTGGTTTCTTGCCGGGAAATAAATTACGGACAATGATGGCTGCAGAAAAATAGTTTGAGAGAGGCTTCACTCACAAAGGATTCGTTTTCTTAAAAGAAATCAATAGACTTTTGGGAGGGGGGAGGTTGAAGCTTATATGCATAGAATGACTAACATTACATTTTTTTAAAAAAAATCTTGCAATTTTGGGTGGGCTTCAGCCTGAAAGCCCCAAGCCATGTAAATTTTCCACTGATTGCGGTTGGGATGATAATCTTGGACATAAGGAATAACCCAGGAAAATCAGTTCATGGAGTTTTTTTTTCCCCTGAGTTGGCATTTTTATGGGACATACGCTGAACTATCAGAAAGTGGTTTCTGTGTCGGTACGAGAAAATATATAATTTCTATTTACAAATATCGATAATTCATACTAAGTACTGATACCAATACCGTCATTCTAATATCAATATTTGTAGACTGTATGCAGTTTTGTGTAGGAAGTGAAATGTGTAAATACTGAAGGTAAAACATTGCACAGAATCATTATGTTCGTATGTTGAACATACGTTTTTGTATGTGGTACATAGTATCCTCACCTCTGGGGTTACTTTGCACCAAACTTTATACCGGTATTTCAATAACCATGGTCATGCTGAATATTTACTAATGCACTTGCACGAATGTTTTCCTTTTATATATAGCTATTATATGTTTAAAATACAGTGTTCTAAATCATTACGTTTATAAGTTACATGCGATTTTCCTTAAAATTCCTTACATCTGGTGCAAAGTAACTCCATCTTACGGTACGAAGTGTTCGTCTGGTTTCATGTGTTTTGGGACAAATGGTTCCAACAATCACCTCCAATATCGAATATACTAATAGTTAATTTTATTAAGTTCATATATACCGTATATGAACAATCTGAATTCATTTCCCTCTAGGTAACACTCAACATTCTTTCAAGTGTTCATTTGATCTTCCGCCATCTTGAATTTGGTATATATTTCAGTACTGTCTGCAAAATCAACAAAATTTCGTATCTATATAGAAGATAATACACTAAATTAGTTTAATAAAATGTGCTAAGCAACCATCAATTATGAAATAAAATATAACTTACAATTGTGGAATTCAGCTGACTCGCAAAACAGCACGGGACGATTCTTTGCATGTAAGTTACAGCTTTGTATGTGACACTTCCAGGCAAGACTAACCAATACAACTGCGGATGACCTTCATCAGACTTACAGCTGTGTATGTGAGACTTCCAGGCAAGACTAAGCAATGCAACAACTCCGGATGACCTCTATCCGACCTTGAAGTTTGTTTCACAACACCAAGCTTCCGAAACATCTTCAGAGACTATCTAATAAAGAATATCATTCTACGTGCTGTAAAATGTTATTAATTTGTCAAGCTCACCGTCATACGTCTACTTCAATGTAGGAGACGCGGATCAGAAGAAAATTTTAGTTGAATTTATTTTCCTTTTTCTCTGTATGTTGCACATTCTTAGAGGAAAAAGCGATCTTTTTCATAACTATATAATCATAAGCAATTTTTAACAAATACGCATTTATATATGAAAGTAATTATAACGGACAATGAAACGTTTTTGAAATGAACCTTACTTACTGTTGCCCACCTCAACCAAAAATGTTGAAAAAACGCGCAGCGAGGTGATCTTGAATTTTTGGTAGCAGTTCACTTAACTATCTAGCTTCCTGTTGATGGCGTATTCAACAGATGACGTAATCTCGCTACGGTAAAGATATAACTGTATTGCACAGCTAAAGTTTAGTTCAGTGATGCCAACCACAAACGTTATAAAATCCCATCTCCAGAGACATAAAATCCCTTTTTGTGTCTTATATATATAAAATTAAAAATCACTACGTTTGTAACTCTAAATCTCCTGAACCGCCCGACCAATCTCGATCAAACTTGTAACACGGATGAGGTTCGAGGCTGGGCTGGTTTTAGGCTATTCACTTTGATGGTAGAGCTGAGGGTTGGGGGAGGGGGTACAAAAATAAATAAAACTTAATAACTCCTGAACCACTCGACCGATCTTGATCAAACTTTCAACATAGATGAGGTTTAGGCCTGAGATCGTTTTTCTGATTAAAATTTTACGGACCAACGCAGGGAAGGAGAAGGAGGGGGAGATATATAAAAATCAAATTATATAAGAGTGAAAATGACTATTTTTGTAACTTAATAATTCTTGAACTATCCGATAGATCTCTATCAAATTTTTAAGATACATGAGGTTTGAATCTGGAAACACTTTTGTAATTTCACTTTAACGGTAGATCTTAGAACAGGGGGAGCGTAGGGGGACGTATAAATAAAACTAATAAAATCTAATAACTTTTGAACCACCCAACCAATTTAGATCAAATTTTCAACATATATGGAGGTCGGGACTTGGGTATTTTTTTTATTGTTTCACTTTGACGAGCCAATCTAATTGAGGGGAAGGGGTGAAATATGTAAAATAATTAAAATAAAAATCACTGCCTGTGTGACTTCATCACTCTGGAACCACCCGACAGATCTCAATCAAATTTTCAACATACATGAACTATGGGGCAGGGATTACTTTAGGCTATTCACCTTGACGATGCAACGAAGAGGAGGGGGAGAGAAATTTAAGAATGATTAATAATGACCGATGGTAGTGTTAAATCCATAGTTTTCGGGGTCGATGAGACAAACAGTAACACTTCTGATCTGTTTCAGTCCAAGTTGAGCCCTGATAGTTGGGGAGGAGGAAGATAGAACGTAGTGGAGGAGGATAAATATTTAAAAATAATCGAAAATGACCAATATTAGTGTCTAATCCATAGTTTTCGGGATCATTCAAATGAACAGTTACATTTCCGATCCGGTTTAAATTAAAATTCAGCCCCGTCACTTGGGGGAGGGAGAGAAAGAAATATATAAAAATGATCGCAAAGGCAACTTTTAGTGTCGAAGTTATAGTTTTTTGGGCCTCTTAGGTGAACAGTGATACTTTCAAACCCGTTTAAATTCAAATCCAACCCCGCTACTTGGGGGAAGGGGAGGAAGAGATATTTAAAAATGATCGAAAGTGACCGATATTAGTGCTGAATATACATTTTTTGTTGTCGCTGAGATGAACTGTGACACTTCCGATGCAATGGCCCGCAACATGGGGGAGGAAAGTTTGGCTAAGGGCATATAATTTGAAGTACTCACCAACTACCTATGTAAAAACTGTCGCAGAAATACCTTAGGATCCAGAAACATGGATATTTGGATAGGGCACATACTAGTTCTCAAGTGAAGACTTGACCTTATGGACCTTCAAAATTCATCTTTTTTCATGTTTTCGGCAGCCTATAACTCCGAGAGGAAGCATTTATGCACCCAGGTTGGTCTATACTTTTTGTCTTATCTTGGTATCAGGAATCACCTCCCAAACATTGTCAGTGTTGTTTTGAAACACCCTGTATATTTTGTTATGTTATCAGAAACGAAGTCCATACCTTTGTACCATTACCTTTTACTGAAGGGAATGATACTAAAGTTTTACTCTCCACACATTTCGCCTGAACCATTTGCAAATTGATTGTTTCTCGTCTGATGTTGTACTTTCTTTCATACATTCACTGTTTCGTTTTGTACTTGATTTTTAAGAATCACATTGGTTAAGTAGCTTCTCATTAGCATGTATTTCCAATAATAATGAGAAGACTTCCGACTAAACCCTACTAGCAGAGACAACTTGAAAACCGCTTGCTGTAAGCTTGAATTACAAGTCGGCCAAGCTTGCATCCAGCTTGATTGCAAACCATGCAAGCATGCTGCAAGCTGGATTCCAGTAGCGAAGATACATGAGGGCAACCTTGTATTGAGTGCCCCATTCAAGCTTGACGCAAGCGTTTTACATGTCAAGGCAAGTCAATAGCGAATGAACGGCCAGTGATACTATGATGTTCTGGGAAAGGTCTAAAGCATTGCTTGCAGATACAACAAAAGACAGATTGTGTGAAAGCATGCGTTTCAAGTGCAAGCGTAGAAAGCCAAAAGCCAAGCACGCACCAACTGGCTGAAAGCTTTTTTGCTACTAGGGGTTACATTCATTATTATTATTATCATCATCGTCTTCTTTATCCTCGGTTCATAATCGTGTAACATTAAGTAAAGAAGATGTATGTATAAGAAAAAAAAACTATTTTGCTAAATTTGATTTGGTTTGATTTCCAGTTTAGCGCCCCTTTCAGCAGCGAGGCTATATGAGACGTGGACTTACAGCTTAATGTGGAATCCGAACCACATGAGCTCCCACCGGAAATCGATCTCGGGTCTCATTTTTGCTAAAGAATTGAGGTATCAGTAGTAAAATGGGCATTTTAGCATGATTTCGATTTCGTACACAATACGGGAAATAGGAAAAAAGATTAGTTTTGTAAAAAAATAAATTAAAGAAACTTTAATCAACTTACTTTGTTTAATTCAAGTTGAATCTTATTAGTTAATTAGTTAATTAAGAGTTAATTAGAAATCTCTATTCACCAAACACAGATTTGCACGTTCCAGAAAATCATGGAATGACACCTGGATGTACTGGACTATGATGGTTTTTAAGGTCCTTGTCACCGATTTTGGATGCTGGGGCCATCGTAAAATATCAAATATCCTTGTGTTTTCTAATAAGGGAAGAAGTCTGGCCAGTACATAGGGTTTTAACACACTCAGTTTAGTTTAAACTCAGTTTTGGATCAATATTACAACAACGAAAACGGAGTTGTGTGCTGGCACACTGTCATGGAATAACTTCAAGTGAATTGCCAGTCAGATACACTGCGATTGCAGTGGAGGAATACTATGGTACGACTGTACCCCTTGTTGATTTACAAACGTCTAGGCGATATAAAGGCAGGACGTATGCAGTTGCATCCTTTGGGGGTAAACTTCTTGAGGGTAATACCATAAACATTAATCCTCGCATTCATACCCCGTAATGCTGATTTTATAAGGTGTCAAGAATGAAAATCACTTTTATAAGAAGCGAGTATCGTTTCACAGTGTGAAACTACGGTAGACTTCTTAACAATGCGAATTCAATGCTCAAGCTTCAAGTAGTACTGGTAGTAGTAGTAGTAGTAATTACTGGTTACAATAAGGTAATAAGATCAAAGATAAATCTATGGTCGCTGAATCAATATTGAAAAACAATTACTATCTATTACTTACTGCTTTTGTTCTAGGGTGATAAAGGTTAAAACCGGAAATTATTAATTTGAACCAATTCCGGTTTGAATAAATGGTTAAGAGACAAGATAGAACCTTCTCTTGGGAAGCTGAATCGGTTGCAATAAACAGAATCTTGATATCTCTTACAGTATTTAGTCTACTGAAAACAGAATTGGAACCGGAAACAGTGGTAAATTTCAATTGTTGCTAGAGTCTTGTGAGATGTGATGATATGTTTGTTTACACCCTGAATTTACTGCGGGAAATTGCTTGGAGCTGTCTGTTACCCTTTTCGTTTTATAAACGTTGAAACTGGAAAATGCTAATTGAACTACTTCCAGTTTGAGTAGAGAGATAACGAAGGAGATTGAATCAATCCTAGGAACTCTGAATCGATTGCAGAAAAACGAATCTCGATATTTCACCGTTTTTGCTCTGACACCTGTCAACAGACGGATAGACGGGCAAAACAGTTCTATAAAACTTATGACTTATGCGTAGAAGTCTAACCAGTTGAGAATATTTCTAGAGCATTCCCATAACGAAATTAAAACGAATGGAGATATAGAGTGGGAAGGAGAGCTGTGATTTTTCCTACATGTAAAGTAAATATTTTTATCCGTACCTTCATCAGTTTCTCGCAAAAATTCGCAAAATATAATCTCACTATAACTTACGGTTCCCGAGATGTGGTTCCTTAAATCTCCCGAAATTCGAACTTTTTTTTGCCAATATCTGGGCAACGGTGGCAAATTAACCAGTGGCCACAGGTTACTATTTGGTACCAAAATGTTTACTATCCTCTTAGGTATCGATCAACACCAATATCTCTCTATGGCATACAGTTCCCAAGATACACCTCCTTCAACGTCTCGAAATCGAAACTGCGATGGCAGATTGCAAAGTAACGCACATATTTTTCTCCTCAGGTACTACAGTAATAATGCTGAAACTGCATGACGAAAGAGTTTGAAGTTTGTTCTACAGAGGATATTTTGTTCTCCTGTGCAGCTCTAGCGAGAGAAGCCTGAGCTACGAAACAATCATGACGCGCATGTTACTGTCGTCCACGAGTGAAGAGCAGTGAGGTGGGATTAGATATTTGTGGGCCTAAGGGCATACACCGAGTGAAATTCACAGGGACATGCGTAGCGTGTATGGGGACGATTGTATGGACCGTAGCAATGTCTCCAGGTGGTGTGTATTCTTTGAAGAGGACCGTGAGAACCTTAATGATGCACCTCGCTCAGGGAGGCCGGTAACAGCTTCAACACTGCAGAATATCCGCTCCATCTACGCAGCAATTTTGAACGACCGGCGTGTGCACCTGCGAACCTTATCGCAAAAGTTCAACATTTCCTATGGTGTGGTGTGCGACATTGTTCATGACCCGTTGAAATTCCGTAAAGTTAGTGCTCGCTGGGTGCCTAAGAACCTGATAGACAACCACAAGGGCCAGCAAATGATGACAAGCTTGTATCACTTAACTTGTTACGTCACAGAACGGCACGACTTTCTGAAACAAATCGTCAGTGGTGATGAGTCGTGGGCATACCACTAAGTGCTCGAAACCAAGCAGGCCTCTATGGAGTGGAAACATGCTGGTTCCCCAGTACGAAAAAAAGTTTAAGGTGACTCAATCTGCGAGGAAAGTGCTTCTGACAGTGTTCTGGGACATCTTCCTTGTATTTATTGGTGGCCTTTGGTGAACACGGGACTACTGTAAATGTTACAGCCTACATTAAAACTTTGGCTAAGTTGCGTAGTGTCCTGCATGACAAACGCCGCGACATTAATGCTGACGGTGCCAAACTCCTTCATGATAATGCCCGCCCACACGTTGCTGTACCTGTCCGTGAGAAACTCAACAAATTTCTATTTGAGGTGCTCGAGCATCCTCCGTACAGTCCGGACCTGGCACCGCCAGCCTTTCATCTCTTTGGTCCCATGAAAAAACTTCTGGCTGCCCAGCCCTTTGCGACAAATGCGGAAGTGAAATCAGCAGCCCGCAGATTGCTACACTCCAACAAAACGGACTTCTGCGAACAGGGCATCTTGGTTGAAACTGGTAAAACGCTGGAAGAAATGCGTTGGGAAACTTTGTGACTATGTAGAAAAGTAGGTCAAAGATGTAACTTCATTTGTGTTTTGTTTGGTTTTGGTACATATTAAAATTTCTGGAAAAAAATATTGTGCGTTACTTTTTGGACAATATGTCAGGAACAGTAAGTCATAGAGAGATGATATTGGTCTTGATTAATACCTACGAGGTTGGTAAATATTTTGGTACCAAAATTAACTGATGGTAACCGAGATATGGATCCTTAAATCTCCGGAAATTCGTCCTTTTCGGCCAATATCTCGGGAATGGTAAGAGTGACGCGAAAAAATTCTCATCACTTTCTCAGATAGACAGACAGACACACACATAGATATAGAGAGTTCAGTAACAAAGTTTTTTAAAGTTTCTTGGAAAAAAATCGAAGTTACATTTCATAGGTAAGGGGAAGATATTAGGAATAAAGACCCTTTCACTTCACATTTCCGTAGTTTGTAGTTCTTATTTGAGACGCAGGTAAGAATCGGCGCTGATTTCCGCCTTACAAAACAGTGGTCATAGTATAGTAGCGACGATTAGCGTCGTGCATCGTAACTAAAATCTTTAATTGAAAATATATTTCGATTATTCTATCATCACTCACTTGCCTTAATCATCCGTCTCCCTTAGCCCAAAAGACATATACGTGGGACGTTAAACTGAAAGATTTAATTTTTTTATTTCAATGTACCCATGTCACATGGAAGAGAATTGACCTCTATGCTCGTTCATGTAATTAAATAACATCATAAAGCTTCGTCAAAGAGGCTAACATCGGTAAAAAAAAAAAAAATCCGAATTTTACTTCGCAATTTTACACCTACGAAAGGGGAAGATGGAAAATGAAGTGAAACCTTTTGGGTTAACATCCCATGTTTGTGTCCTTTAGTACAAGGAGACTGTCATTAAGGCAAGTAAATGACGATAAAAGAATCAGTGAAAAAAATAAAATGAAATCTTTAAGTTTAACGTCCCACGATTATGCCGGTTAGGCTAAAGGGGACGGTGATAACGAGAAATGAGTGAAATGGTGGAATGAAGAAAGTGGGATGAAACGGGAGAACCCCGAGAAAACCCACGAGCACGGTGTTTGTCCACCACAAAGTCACTACGGCGCGAGCTGGGATCGAACCAGGGACCCCAAGCACAGGAGGTGAACGCTCTACCACTGAGCCACCGCGCCCCCCAAAAATCAGTGGAATGAGAATGTGAGAGGAAAGGGAGTATCTCGAGAAAACTGGCGAAGACGGCCCTAGTAGCAAAATTGGTCGGCCCAGCATCGGGAAAATGTTGACTTTGCGACATACCAACGTTGGCCCAACGTCAGGTTTGGCTACTTTGGCAACCATTTCCAACCCAAACCATTTCCCACCCATTTCGCTACTAAACGAGCGGTTCCCCGACATTTAGCCAACGCTAAAGTTGCTTATTTCTTGGTTGGGAAAACAGTCAATTCTAGTATCGTTGCGTAAACATACATTTAACCAACGTTGGGCCAACGTAAGTTTTTTTCGCTATAGTCTCGCACTGATTATCACCCATCGTTTTGACCAAATCCCACTCAATCCGTAAGGATGAGCCCACCAACCTTGCTACTAGGAGGTGTTGTCCACCACAAACTACCTTTGCCAAGGATCGACGTATCAGAGGTATTTGTTCTACCACTGAGCAACCATGACCTCACCAAACTACGTACTAGCCATGTTAAAACTCTTTGAATATTTTCTGCTGTTCTTCGAACGTTTGAATTTCTTAATATTTTTTTATCAATTGTCGATTAACAATTCGAACATTCCATTATTCGGATATTCGAATTTTAACACTAATAAATACTCTGGTCCTATAATACCATATCATTTTTTTTTTTAAATTGATAATTTGCAAAATGTAGTGAGGGTGGTCTCATACAACTCCCAAAATTTTGAGGTGGGTAAAGGAACATTTGCCAAAATCAAGAGCGCGTTGGCCCCTATGACGCGGATCAGGTTAAGTGACGTTTCTCAGCCAATTAGAACCGAATTCGGGTAAAATAGTGCCAACTCGTGGCATACTTAGACTGCCAACTTCTGAAAATAGAAAATACCGGACATCCTCCTGGAATACTTCCCTAGTAGCAGAGACAGCTTGCGAACTACTTGCTGTAAGCTTGAATTGTAAGTCGGCCGAACTTGCATCCAGCTTGATTGGAAAATGTGGAAGTATGCCGCAAGCTGGATTAGAGTACATGGGGGCAACCTTGCGTCAAGTTTTCTATTCAAGATTGATGCAAGCGCTTTACAAGTCAAGTCAACATCCAATGAACGGCCAGTAATGCTATGATGCTCTGCGAAGGGTCTAAAGCATCACTTACAAGTACAACAAAAGGCAGATTGTATGAAAGCATGCGTTTCAAGTGCAAGCGTAGAAAGCCAAAAGCCAAGCATGCGCCAACTGGCCGAAAGCTTTCTAGCTACTAGGGTTATACTCTTAAGATTGTCACGTCATCGCTCGTCAAAAATGTCAACAACCTAAAAGTGGTTATTTCACATAAAAGTGAGCGATTCGAAGTTCGACTATAATAACTTCAGTTACTTTTAAAGTATTTATTAAATATACTTACTCCAGTTTCGTTTCAGTCGGCATGCCTAATGTTGATAGTCCACCATCAATTATACTTCGTTGAGGCTGGTAATTAAGACTAGGATTAGGATTTCGATGTTTTGGTCTTTCGACATCTAAGGCCATTTAGCCCTTCACGTTTTTAAGGGATGATGTCCCTCGGCGAGCACACAATCCGGTACAAGGGAGGGAAGAAAGGATTGGGGAAAGGAGGAAGCGACCTGGGACCTATAAGTTAGATACCACCCCGGCATTTGCCTGGTGTGAATGAGGAAAACCCAGGAAAACCTCATTGAGGGTGGCTGGCCTGAAAAAGCGTGTTATACTTTTTCGACCGAGTGACCCCACCGGGAATCGATCCCGGGACCGCTCGCACCGAAGGAAAGAGCGTTAGCGACTACGCTACACGGGGGCACTTGAGGCTGGTAAAGTCTCATAATGGCTACATACTTTTCGAGGCATGGTGGCTCAGTGTACAGGGCTTACCTCTGGTGCGTGGGGTCCCTGATTCGATCCTCGGGGAAGAAAGTTTGTGGTAGACATCTTCGTGTCCATGGGTTTTCTGAGTGTACTCCCGTTTCCTCCCTTTTTCTCATTCCACCAATTCTTCCATCATCATTCAATTGCTTTCATCATCTCCCTTAGCCTAAATTACATAATCGCGTGACGTTAAACTAAAACATTTCATTTTAATTTCGTTTCGTGCCTACATACTTTCACTGGATCTAGATGCATTATTTAATTGGAATATGTAGCTAAGGATGAAACAGTGCTAGCTGCACTCTTGATAATATACTTTTTGTTGACCTTTAGCAATCTTGATAATTTCAGTAAATGTTCTTGTCTTCAACTCTTCAGCAAATTCCGCACAAGATAGGTTGATATAAAAGCAAATCATAAGCTTTTCTTTAACCATGTTCATTGACAAACGATTCCTTTCGTCAGTTCACTGAATAGAACAGAGAATAGGACATTACCGGACATTTTACTTCGGTTTTGAGGTCGTACCGGATACCGGACAAGGAAGTTAAAAATCGAGTTGTCAGGTAGAATACCGGACGGTTGGCAACCCTAGGCATACTACAGACGAGTGAGCTCTAGGTACTAATTTTGTTTGGCTTCGCAAATAGCTCAAAATTGTTTACTGATTATAGTAACTTTCAAGGGCTTTTTTTAAAAAAAAAAATGTTCTTGCATGAGAAAATAATGCTCAAATTTAATTGGAAAATTACGTAGAGTAGGAATATAACAGCATGATTTATCAGGATGATAATGCTACTACTACTTTAGATACTTGGAAAATTTTCTAGGGACAAAGATATTTTACTACCTTGCCCTTTCAAAAAGAATTTCTTTCAGCAACAACACTTTAATAGTTGAGAAATCCCTTAGAGATGAATATAACTGATGAAATGTTTTGTAACAATAGCAGAAGGCTGCATATGGTAGAATACTATATAATTTTAAGAGTCTGGAAAATTCTTTTTTGTATACATTCTAATTAGCTATATATCGTGTTGAATATTATTATTAAGAACCGAACTAAGAAGTGTAACACTCATTACACGGCTATCAATACCATCATATTCAATACTAGCGACACCTGTTGACTATAGCTTAAGTTAAAGGAAAGCGCAGCAAAGTTTGGTGCTGTTTTTCTCGAGTAAGTAACGATCAGTATGCACTGAACAAACGTTTCTGTCGACACCACCCAAGCTTTAATGATGTATGGAAAGATAGCCCCCCCCCCGCAATTTTAGAAAATTGAAACAATGACTAGGTAATTCGTTTGTACTACGTTTGTACCGTTTGTACCGAAAATAGAGGTTATCTTGGGGGGAGCTATCTTGGCTCCAAGATAGCCCCCGTATCACAGCACAAAAATTGAACACCATTCGAAAGCAAATTGTTTGTACCGTTTGTGCCGAAAAAAGTTTTGTTTGTACCCTGATAGTTTTCGAGAAAGAGGGAATGGCATTTGGGGGACTATCTTGGTGTCAAGATAGCCCCCCGTATCACAGCACAAAAAATTGAAATACACCATTTGAAAGCAAATCGTTGTTCCGTTTGTACCGATACAAGTTTTGTTTGTACCCTGATAATTTTCGAGAAACAGGGGATGATATTTGAGGTGGGGCTATCTTGGCGCCAATGTCATCCTCTCTGCTACAGGTACCTTCATTAAGCATTATTATGATGTTAGTAAACTGACAACAAATTAGTGAAATGGGCTGCCGTTCCATCATTAAATTAAACGAAAACTAGGATAATGTAACAATAAACAGTATTCCCCTCCTCTCTTTGTCTTATGATTTCTTCCTTTATAGGATAAATCTCTTTCAGTAGCAATCGCAAACATCATTTACAATGCTTAATTCCTTGAAATAATAACTGAATCTTACGACATTAGCGCGGGGGCCGACGCTCCCAAATGGTCATTGTCTTTAACGGGAGACAGTCAACATCAACCATTGGGTCTGGTAATGAACGATATATCTCTAACGTAATAAAAAGAAGTTACGTATTGCTTCAACGACCGTACCGAGGGAGGGTGTGGAGGCTCCTTCCAATGGCGGTTTAACACATACCATGGGTTCGGAATGTAGATTTAGCTACGGCGCGTGTACGTAGTACGTAAACACGTAATAGATAGATAGTCCCCTATTGCTTGGGTGAGTCTACCAGAGGAGACACGGCTCCCAAATGAACATGTCTGCTTCAGCAGTCTACATCAGTCATTGGCTCTGATAATGTACAGTGTACCTCTACATTAATTATAGGAAGTTCCGTATTGCTTGGGAGGTTCTACCGGGAGGGGGATGTCAGATTCCTGCCTGCAGGGGGATTGAACGGCGACTGGGAAAAAATTGCAATCCCAAGTATCTGGGAAAAGATTTCTGAACCCACTGAAAGGGAGGAAGCTCCTTGGGATAAGAGTTGGCACCAAATTCAAATAATTTGGGGTCTCGGGTTCAATCCCAGCCCCCGCCAAGTGAACTTTGTGGTGGACAAACACCGTGTGCGTGGGTTTTCTCGGGGTTCTCCCGTTTCCTCCACCTTTCTTCATTCCACAATTTCATTCATTACTCATCATCACCGTCTCCTTTAGCCTAACCGGCATAACCGTGGGACGTAAAACTCAAAAATTTCATTTCATTTTTTCAAATTCAAATAATGAATTAAGTTTCACACTGTGAAACGAAAGTCACTTGTTTTATTTCTCAAAATGTGTCCTGCTACTAGAAGTTTGCAACGCCCATTTTGTTTTCGATATACACTACTTACAAATCGTCAACAGACGAAATCTGCATGTGAACAATCTGCATAATTTATTTTCGTTTGACGACCTTTTTTTCAGGTACGTGACGTTGGAATCAACAATTTTATTTATAGTATAAATTGTTCACAAATCATGGACAAACGAAATTTTTATGAGAATAATCTGAAGAATGACGATAAAACTAATTGCATGATTTGTTTCCAATTTGTGAGTTATTTTCAAGAACGCAAAGTTGGCTCCATCAATTTTGTTCTTGGTATAAATTGTTTACAAATCGTGAACAGGAACATTTCATATAAAAATGTGAACAAACTATCTGCGTGGTGTATTTCGAAATAAGATTTATGGAGTCCATCAGAAGATTTGTTGTAGCTTTTTTAACAAAAGAGACACTGACCAAAGCTTAAAATCCACTTTATTTTAAATTATAATTTGTAACTGTTTCGGATATGCTAGATATCCGAAACAGTTACAAATTATAATTTAAAATAAAGTGGGTTTTAAGCTTTGGTCAGTGTCTCTTTTGTTAAAATAGTCAATCCAAAGCCATGAATAGTCTTACTATTGTTGTAGCTGTCCTAATAATACAGTATGTGTTATGACACCGATTTTTATAATTGTTCTAATCATATTCAAGTTCCCAACGTGGTTGATGTAACATGTGCATGTGTTATTATTGACCATACCTTATGACGTTGCAAGTATTTTCAGTACTGTGTTTGCTATAAACATTGTTGTCATAACATTACCTGAAAATTAGTATTGTCCCCCTCAGCCACACTTTTATGCTGTAGGAACTATGCGCATTATAAATACAACTATACAAGTATTGTTACCCTACATAACACATGAGTAAGCATTGCGTTTTCAACAATACTGATATGTTGAGGCTAAAGTGTTGTTATGGTGACTGTTGCCATACTGCGAACCTTACCTATATTACACTGGATTGTTATTATGCAACATTTAAGAAACAGGATGGTGGTACATACCACCAAGGACAAGTATCGGAATACTTTAATGATCGTTACCATTTTAGACACTATCTTGTGACGCAGCAGACACAGCACCTTATTACTGTGTCCTTTGTCATCATCCTCTCTTTTGTTTTAACATGTGTTGTACAGTCAGCGAAGGTTTAAATTACAAGCTTTCATATGAAAATTCCACATAAAAACTTTTACGTACAAGCAAGGTTTTCCAAGTGTCACACTCCGATTTGCTTGAAACTCCTACAGTGAAAAAAAGGAATTAAAAGTAGAACACATGAGTTTTATTTTTATCGGTCAACGTGGGAAATGAAACAGCGAACAAAGGGAAATGTGACACCTGTTTAGAAAGGTCATGACTAACAACGGACAATGCGAATTTGCTTTAAACTCATGCAGTGAATAAAGGTGGGTGTTTTCCAATTCATCGCCCACTTTGACCGATATAAAAAACACGCATATCCTACTTTTACTTGCTTTATTCATTACAGAAGTTTCAAAAAAATCTACGTTGTCCGTTGCTAATTATGGCCTTTCTAAAAGGTGTCATAATTGTTCTATATTCGCAGTTTAGTGGATGTTTCCTTTTACCCCACGCGTTCGCCAACATATATATATATATATATATATATATATATATATATATATATATATATATATATATATATATATATATATATGTTAGTTTTGGTTGCTTCATTCGCTGCAGAAGTTTCAAGCAAATTGGAATGTGGCACTTGGAAAAACTTGCTTGTTAGAAGTGTTCAAGTTAGTAGAACAGCAATGCAGTGCAGCATTGTTAACGTGCACACTAAATCTGCTACTATCCAAGGGAGAGTAAAAAAAAAAAAAAATAGTGCATATAATGAAGAAATACAATTAATGGCTTATAATTCTTATATATTACAAATTTAATGTATAGTACTTCTAACAAACAGTACAGTGCAACATCACAAAACGTCATCGAGTGGGGCAGGCAGTAAGATAGCAACAGATGTGGAAATATGGTAAAGTTGATATGTGTCTGGAGACGGTGTCATGTTCCGATGTTTTCGAAAATTAAGAATGTGAGAGATGACCAGCGGGCTGGCCACGTCTCAAACAACCACTTCCGGGAAGAACACGCCGAGTGGAAACGACGACTCAAGATGTCAGGCGAGTAACAATCTTAACGCATTCTTGAGGAAGTCAATATTTCACACGATTCTGTGAACAATATTTTACACCTTCACCTTGTTTATAGTGAATTGACAATGATTTGTATCCCCTTTCATACAAAAAATTACATTGTGCTTCACAATTCTAAGTTTGATCATGCTTCCATACTTGTTGCTAAATTGATCAGTGTCCAGTGCTAGATGTTTTGTGGTGCTAGAGTCGACCGATTGTTGAAGTACTAAGTATCAGTAATTGAAATATATCAGTATTTCAATTAATCATGTTATTCTCAGCTCAATATAGCTCGTTACATGAATTTTGTATCATCCCCGTAAAAGAATGACAATTGACATGTAAAAGAAACATTAAAATGACGGGAAACATACTTTTTTTATTTTTTACACAATGTTTATACATTACAAGTTACATGGTACTATTTTGTATCTAAATACACAAGATTGAAGTAAGAGAAATGAAGTAATATACCACTCTTAAAGAACAAAATCTATTTTCCATTATTTTTGTAAAATATATAAAAGAAAAAAACACCATTACAGTTTGTTGACGTAAAAAAATTAGCAAATTTCTACTATGATAAAAGGACATGATGTAACAAAAGAAAAACAAACGGCATTTGTAAAAATATTTCGTTGACATTAGTTAATTATTGGATATCTTTAACGTAAGAAAATCATTGCATTTGATAAAACCGTCATTGTTTTAACAATACTCGAAATTACATCAAGATTAGTTGGAAGAAAATAATTTTTCTGAAAATGAAAATAAGAGACACTAATCTTGACGTGGTAGTCTTCCCTGCACACATCATTATTTTAGAGGGACCAAATTTTTGGATTATACTTTTCACAGAAACGAAAATCTTCAAGCCTAAAATACGTTACTTGGTTTACAAATTTGAAATACTGACTGATACAAAAGCAGTTATTATTTGAAGATATCAATATACAAGATATATTAAGCCTTATTTATTCTTGTCAAAGGTTACTTGATTATATATCGGATATGTTGGAAGTTTATTCTGCCTTAAGGAATATAACAGTACAGCCACTACCAATTGAGGAGTTTGAGGCAATAAGGGCGTAAGTCTGAAACATTCAGTTGGAGTAAAACGATATTGAAAATTTAAGTAGTGTCTTTTTCTTACATAAAACAATGTAATATACAGCATTTTATTACGATATTGAACTGAAATGTTACAAGGAGGCTAAACAAAAATGGTAAAAGCCACAAATGCGTTTGATGCAAAAAGGGCGTAAACTCGCTTACGCCCTTACTACATCAAACTCCTCAATTGTTGCAACCAACTGCACATATAACGTTATGGACTGCTATGTCTCAGGGAATTGCAAACTGTACAGATCTAAGTCACCACTGAAAACAGTGGACATTTGTTTCAAGGCTCTTCACGTCTTCGATGCATCGTATACGAAACTGAAACTGTGTGGGACAAACATTTCACTAACGTAAAAACTTTGGCGTACGAAATGAATTTCTAAGTTGACCAGTATTTGTAAGGGAACAAAGTAGTTTTCATTGTTTAGAAGTTCAGTGTGTATCTTTTAGTCATATTTAGCAATGAGATACTGACAAAGCATAGTAGTAATATCACACTACGATTTTTTTATCACCCTACGGTAATAGTTTTATTTTTCATCAACTGCACCAGACTTCAACCTCACGAAGTGATAGTGAAGTTATTAAGCGTAATGTCACGAAGATGATCTGAGTAGAAGGTCAAGTGAGCGTGATATGGAAAGGATACTGTATGAGATTGAGTAAGCATGATGTCGAAAAGGTGTTGTGAGCATGATCTCGAAAGGGTATCGTAAGCGTGATGTTGGAGTTATTTTGAAATTGTGAGGTTGAGTGGGCGCGATGTTGAAATGATGTTGCGAGTGTGAGGATAAGTGAGCGTGATGTCGAAAGGGTGTTGTGAGCGTGATGTTGGAGGTTTTTTTTTATCGCGAGGTTAAATGAGCGTGAGGTGGAAATGATGTTGTGACTTGTGCATGTGAGTTTGAATGATTGTGATGTTGCAATCGTAATGTTAAGGTACTGAAATGCAAGAAGCAGCGAGCCATTTATGCGACAAGAGACCATGATGATGGAAAACTACGAAGACAAATGTTTGTTCTGCGGAGGATGCTACTCACAGGATTCCAAGGCCCAGAACGAGATTTAACATTTGTTCATTCTCCACGAAAACTGTTGTGTACAAAAGTCAGCCCAATCAATTATGGACATATTTTCCGAATTTGAAGTATCGTAACTATGGTACGTATCTTTCATTGGTGCACACCGTACTCCCAACCAACACGTTCCCAAGTTGGAAAAGAGCTTATCCTTTGCTGTACTTGGCCCATAATGGAGAGATAGATACTCTTCAGGGAAATGTAAATCTCATGATAGCTCGAGAAGAAGTTATGCATAGTTCAGTGTTCGGAGATGAACTGAAGAAATAATATGCTGTGGTTTAATCAAAGTTGCCTGATTCAGGAAGTGTTGATTGTGTTCTTGAAATTTTAGCCATGGCAGACGGAAGATCTTTATCTGAGGCTTTGATGACGATGGTTCTGAAGTGTGGTAGAATTATCCTCTGATGCCACAGGTAAAGAAAGATTTCTACCGCTGGTATCCTATCGCAAGGAAAAGATGTCTATGATACAGAGAATTTTTGACATGGCAGACGATGGTTCTTGAAGCGTGGTAGGATGATCTCTGATACCCCAAAAAAGAAAGATTTCTATTGTTGGTAAGTGTGTACTATGGAACCGTAGGATGGTCCTACACTGCTCACTTTTACATACAGCAGACACATTGGTTTTATTTTAGAAAGAAATGGCCTTTGACCGTCGAGATTCTACTTGACAGAGTACAATATGCTTATCATGGCTTTTGAAGCTGGTGGTTGAATGATAGGGAGAACTTTTAGTTGTGGCAGGCAGATCTTTACCTGAGGCTGTGATGACGATGGTTCCTGAAGCTTGGTAGAATGATCCTCTGATGCTACAGGAAAAGAAAGATTGCCATCGCTCGTAAGAGTGTGCTATGGATTCATAGGTTGCTCGTGTATTACTTTTACAGACGGCAGACACATTGGGGCTCTTTTAGATTGAAACGGTTTGCGACCGATTCTACTTGACAAAGGACAAGATGCTTGTCAAGCCTTCTGAAGTTGGAATCTATGATACAGTTGTATCAAATGTTATTCTAAAGAGACGTTGAAAACCAGAAAGAATATTGCTATTTGATAGGGAAGGAAAAAGTATAATTCAAGATTTAGAAGCGAAACTGAGAATTGTCCAGAATAGACTGCATGCTCAAGTAGCTGCAAGAAAAGGTGACAGTGTCCGACTTAAGAGATACTCACCAACCCAGGACAACTAGTAGCCAGGTAAATGGCGACATTGCCCTGATCAACGGTGTGAAAGCGTTGGCCATGGCAATTCAGAAAGATGATTTACTTTTAGTGACAGGTTGTTACTACTAAGCTACACTATAGAAACTATCAATCTGCTCTTACTTTCAATGATGAAAACCAAGAAAGAAGCCCTTGGTCAATGGAAAATTATGCACCTTTAACTTGTTTCCCATTGTTTCAGCCTTTGATGTACGACTATATTAAATAACTCTTCGCTCAGGTTACAAATCCTCCAATAGATGCTTTTCGTGAAGAGATAGTGATGTCTTTAAATTGTCCAATTGGTCCTGAAGTTAATATTTTGGAACTGAGTAACGAACAGTGTCATCGATTGTTCCCACCACACTCAATTCTCTTTCTGGGTGATCTTGAAGTTATTGAGGCAACAACCCATCGAGGATGGAAGACAAAAGTAGTTGATAAACTTCTGATAAAGCTGGTGGAGTTCAACGACAACCAAAATCTTTAAGTAGAACCTGCAAAGAAGCCTGTTCAGCTGCCCAGATTAAATACCAGTTGTTGGCTCTGTCAGATGGAAGAGCAGGGGAGGAAAACGTTCCTGTAGGCACACTTCTGGCGTTAGGTACTACTCACCATCATTTAATTGAAGAATGAAAGAGGAGGCGAAATTATCTAACGACGACGATGTAGAGGAGAACGCTCCGTGATTTTAGCTCCTAAAACTTGTCCAAGTCTATATACGTATATGAAGAATGTAGAATGAAAATAAACATTAGAAAGACAAAAGCTATAGTGATTGGAAAGAAGCGGTCGGTGGCAAATATAGAAACAGGAGGAAGTAAATAGAACACGCGACTAGTTTTAGATACCTATATAGTATTATTAGTGACGATATGAAATGTGAACGTGAAATAAAAGAAAGGATATAAATGGTGAAATAAACTATAAGGAGGAAGAAAATAATATTTTGTGGGACCTGAATAGTTGAAAAAAGACTCATAAAATGCTTCGTGTGGAGTATTGTAGTGCTGAACATGGACATTATGCAAAAATGATCAAAAACAACTGGAATCCTTCGAAATGTGAGTGCGGAGAAGAATGGAGAGAATTAGCTGGTTTGAATGGAAAACGAATGAGAGGGTGTGAGAAATTCCAGACTCCATGTTCCAGAAGGAAGATGACAATGCACCGAGAGAATGATCAATGGGGAATCACCGGCTGTTGCAGGGAAGTGCTGTGTAGTTTTCAATTGAAAATTATTCAATTTCATTTGTAAAGCAACTCAGGTCACGAATCCAACTACTTCTGCTTTAAAGATTTTAGCTTACAAAATTCTGGGATGGGCTTGTCAGTTCTAAATCCCCAAATTCCTAATTTTACTTCGAGCTACAAAAACTGACTTGACCATATTATAGCTGGTCATATGTTACACCACTTTGATTTTCAACGGTTTCTCTGCTGTGTGTTCGCAATCTTATTAAATGCATGTGTGAAATTGCTCTGATGTTGGTATGACGGCTATAATTGTCAGAGTAACACAATAGCTTATCAAATTTATGAAGGTAGCTAGTGTTTTATGAAATCCAATTTGTTCGTTCAGATAACGAAATAAATACGTTCTCGCAACAGAAACTTTTGGATTTGAGCCACATTATTGTGCATATCATATACTACAAACTGAGCAATATATTTGTTTATCACTTGTAAGTGGGTGAAAGTGTGCTCCAACAAATTGTAAGAAACTGTCTAATGAAAAAAATGTTATGTTGCTATTCCATTCTAGTTAACTGATACGTGAAGTTGATGCATACTGAATGGCAAACTACATTTGCACTTTCTTCATGTTTCTTTGTTACTAACTTCTGACGGAGTGGACTAATTTCCATTGAGTTGTTGTAAAAAAAATCTCCAGTACCGAAAACTTGTTCTAATTGGTCAATGCATTCTTCTCGTCTTCTCTCTATGCCCTTCTGACTCAGGTTGCAAATGTCATCTATTACCTGAAACAGAATGTACTCAGTAAGAAACCACCAATCAACTGTAAACTAAGTCAAACCCACCAAACAAAATCTTTAAAAGTATAAACATACACAAACACACACACACACACACTGGGAAGTTCTTGGCCTAACTAGGAAGGAAGCAATTATTTTATGTTTGTTTACATTAGCTTCGTTGTTATATCCGTTAGAAGTCACTGCTTGTTTCTGATCCGAATGCTAGGTTGACGAATTCAAAATTGATGGGCTCGTGTTCCCACCCCTCTAGCTTAATATTTATGGAATTCGTTACTCAACTTTTCTTCTCCAGGGTTGCTCGTAAATAAATCTAGATCCAGTTTATAACTGAAGAAATTACTTAAATTTGTTCAGAACTGAATTGTATGTACAGGGTGATTATAATTAAAGTTCATCTTTCAAAATGCTGTAAAAAAGAACCACTGATCAGAAGGAACTTCAAATTTGAACTGAAAATACTTGGAGAAGGGAGAAACAGTATGGCATAAGAACAAAAAAGTTCCAAAGTGTATCAATAGACGGCGCTGCAAACGGCATAACGAACGTGAATTCGGCTACAAGTGACATTTTGAATCGAAATACGACGGCTTTGGCCTGAGTTAGATATTAAACAAACTGTAGTGTTCAATGTGCATGATTAATTCTTTTATGTGACGTAAAAAAAATATTCTAATTCACTCAACAGTTGTGGCACTATTAGTGGAAAGTCACGGCAAGGACAGCATTTTTCTTTTCATTTTCCCCGTCACAAAAAAGAAACTACAGCCGCTGCAATTTCCGTGGAGCTGGAAGCTCTGTCTGATGACCATAGGCGGCGCCACAGTGGGTACACTGGGGGCGGCTGCACCCACATTAACTTCGATTTTCAGATTTCCTACAATAATCCTTTCTATTTTGTATATTATTTGTTTCCTATGTTTGGATATATTTAAGTGACTTCTTAAATCTCTCAAAACTTACTTGCTATCATACCGTGTTTTTCTAGGATTATTTTCGAGTAAAACTTAAGGGTTATTTTTGAGATCTTACACCTCAATAGTGCAGAACGTTCTGGCAAAAATGTTAGGAGATTTTGAACCGAACAGTAACACGAATTCCCTGCTTCATTTTAGTACATTATAGTTTACTAAATGTACATTATAGCGGTTTTGACCTATATTTATTAAATTTTTATGCAACCTACGTGAAATGAAAAAGTGGCTTTTCCAGTTCAGCAGAATATTCAAACCAGAGTTGCCTACTCTAATGCAGGTTACAACATAAGCCGTATGACCGTTGCTAGAAAACAACTGAATGAAAGACTTCCACAAGAAATCTCGAAGAAAGAAATCACTTTTAAGAAATAAACATATAAACGCTAGAAGATAGTTTGTGAGTAGATACGGTGCATGGAATGATGAACAGTAGTAGCATGTAATTTTCTTGGATGAGGAGAAATTTATGATTGCTGGAGATGAGGATGGAGCGAAATTGTGGATGAGAATAGGAGAAAATCTGAAATGAAAATGCGTTTTCAAAAGAAGGAAATTTAATGAAGGTGTCATATTGTGGGGATGCTTGACATCAAAGTGAGTGGAATGGTTTGAAATTTGCAATAAACAAGTTCATGCAGCATATTACATTGCTATCCTGAACTGAAAGTTACTACAACCAGCTGCTGATTGTTTCTTAGGTCTGAAAGTGAGTAATTTTATTTCCCAAGACAACAATGCGCCATGTTACATGGCACAGAGTGAAGTGGACTGGTTTTCAAGCATGAGTTTCCAAAAATTATGATGGTCACCAACAGTGGCGGCGATTGGACGTTAAAAGTGGGGCCAAAACATGATCCGAATATTTCTATATCAATGTTAGTTTTTCTGGATGTTTGTAACACATTGTTTGACGAAAGGTTGTATAACTAATAGGATACTTCCTTTTTCAGTTAAAATATCGTATATCGTATTTCATATTTTATTAAGTAAATTGACAAGAACAATGCAAGTAGGTACTAGCCCTTTGCACTCTGAAGCGACGAAAGTGTAAGAAGACGCTTGGTTCCTTTTTTACGAATATCTTCTGCCTAGAAAATTGTGTGATCATATTGTTTAATAACAAATTTGCAAAACAAATAAATAGAAAGGATAATATTAATCATAGTAATAAATAATGAGGCTAATTTCACACATACCATTAAATGTATGTTATTACTCTTAGGAAACGAAAGACAGTAAATACTACAAGCATATGCTACGACATTTAAAGAAATACGCAATTGCAGTATTAATTGCTCTGATTTGTAATTAAAACGCAATTCCTGTAACTTTATTACCTCCACAGCAAGAAAAATACTCAATACATACCCACACAGCGGCAAATATTATATGGTACCATTTTTTCTATGAATCAGTACTACATACAGAACCTTTACATTTCCAAACGAAACTATATACATTAAGGGTTCACTTCAAAAAAGTGAAAGGCAACTGCCCCCTCTTTCCCCCTAACCGCCGCCCCTGGTCACCAAATTCTCCAGATATGAATCCCATTGAGAATCTGTAGCATGTTATGTTACGAAAAATACATGGGAAGATATATCAGTCTAGTAAACAACTTACTGAGAAACTAATTTGAATCTGATACCACGAACGGGATATAGCATTCTGTGAAACACTTTCGAACATCATTTTCAGTCAGTTTGCAGCATTAAGGGCTGCCCGTGGTGGGTAAAAAAATGGTGAAGAGTTGTAAAGATTGTGGTGTAAATACTTTTAATATTTCCCCATCATTTAGCGATAAACATTGCACAAATAGTCCAATAATAAAAAAAAATGCATTTAATTGAATTTCTGGATTGTAACGTTACTTAATGCATAAATCTTAGTATTTTCATTTAATGTGCATATATGTACTACAGTAGCACAAAATAAACATTAGGGGACTATTAAAAGATCAGTTGCGCGGTGTGTGATCGACGACATATGTAAAATAATGTTAGTATTAACATGTAACAGTTTTTTCACAGTGGTCGTATATTTCGTGACTAGAATGTACTTTGTTTAAATAAATTGGCTTACGGAAATATTACTGGTGTACGTACTCAGATAACAAAAACAGGCAACAGCGCGACTAGAATAGGCTAATATTCACATTTCATATTACATTTACGTTACTGCAAAAGTGTAAAGAGAATATATTGGAAAGTAGTATCGATTTATCACGTAATTACATTTATTTGTGTCCTTGACAATTACATGCTTCAAGACACAAAAATGTGCTGAAGGAACTATCTCACAATCCCATCAGGGGTGTAGCCAGCAGGCTTATCTAGGAGGGGCCAGTCGTTTCTGAAGGGGGACTAGCTACAAAGTATAAAGCCAAAAAAATTGTTACAGCTAGTGATTTTGAGGCCTTAAAAAAACGGAAAATTTTGGTTTCTGTTCGGAAAACTAAAAACACGTTTTTTAAAGCTATTTTTTGTTTTTCTCCATCAATATTATGTACCAGGTAGATTTTATTATGCTTAACCAAGATCTACTGCCCCGGACCACATGTTATACTTTTGTGCATAAATATTTCAGTTTAAGTCCTTGTACACAGAAAATATCTGCTTAAGACTGATTTCCTTTGAAATTTCACTTATTTTCTTTAAGATTTCCTGACAAAAATATTTATTATTTTTGATTAAAAACTCCATAATTATTTTATTAACAGCTATATCTTACTTCGCGTTTTACATAAAGTAGCAAAAAAGAAAAAGAAGTGGATGAACTCCGAAGTAAAAAAAAAACTGAATAGAAATGTTATTTTTCACAAATTTTTCATCCGATAAAAAATATAATTCTTAAAACACTAGTTACAGCATATAAAAAAATATGTGATACTTACAAATAAGTTTAGTACCATTGTTTTATGGTAGTATCTATAGTACTTTGTTAAAACATTTGTCTTCAAACTGTCAAATATAAATCACAGTAAATTGTGTAATCTGCTTTTACAAAAAAAAAAAAAAAAAAAAAAAAAAAAGCATTTTTCAAAGTCCTTTTGTTTATTATGCAGTTTGTGTTGACAAAAATCTAAAGAAGAATTACACACACACAAAAAAAATGTAAATGATGTGGGAAAATATAGTTCAATTATCTAAAACTTTTCCATTACAAGAGATTCATAGTTTTTTTTTTTTTACCACTTGTTTTAAACCAGTTGAAACTCCCTTAATTTTTCACAGAACTGTTTCAAAAAGTTTTCAGGAAAGATATTTTGCAATATTGTCACTCTATAAATGTAAGTAAATAATTTCTGTAAACAAAATACTATAATTATTAATTATATGTATTTTTCTATTTTTAAATGACTGAAGCGAGGAAATCTTAACATGCTTAAAAGCTGGTCATTTGGGGGGTCCAGCAAGTCATTTGGGGGTCTGGTCCCGATGCCCCATCGCCCGTTGCTACATCCCTAAATTCCATGAACAGCTAGCTCCTACTTCTTTCTTTTCAAGACCTACAAACTGTTTTTTGGTACACAAATCTATAATTTCATATATAAAACGAAATGATGCTACTTTTACCTTTAGTATAAAAGAAATCATTGTTGACTTTCGCTTTTTGTTGGTCGCCAATCTCCAGTTGTATCTTTCTTCTTCACAGCCACCGTTACTACAGGAAAATGTGTTCCCAAGAACATAAAAAAGATTGTATTCCTTGTACCTGAAAGAAAAAAGTAAACAGTTAGCATCCCTTTGAAAATAGACTGTGTAGCATTATTTGTCGTTGCTTTTTAGTATAAGAGATACACTCGGTATTACAAGGTAACCAATAAGTTCTTGTCGTTTTTGACGTTGCATTAATCATGCTTTTACAGAGAGGAAACGAAATGACATACATAATCTACCAAGCGATGGGAAGTAAGTCTGACCATAGATCTTTAGTAGTGCAGGTACGTTGTGCACATACAGCAGTCACAGCCCGTCCAGTGTCCAAGAGAAATGGAGGTAACAAAGCAGCTTGTGTCCGTGTATTTGTTGTATGACTTTAAAGTGGGTCTGTTAGCTTCCGAATCAAGTTGCCGCATATGCCAGGGATCTAGGGAGAACTTGGCTGGGAGACACTGAGCTATGCTCCATATTCACCGGACCTTGCGCAGATTACTACCTGTTACTACGATTATACTTGTTTCATTCCCTCGGCCACCACCTCTGTGGGAGATCCTTCGCAAAAGAAGGAGACCTGCGGAACACATTCACGGACTTCTTTGCATCGGTAGCCGAGTATTATCACCAGGGGTATTGTGCAGCTACAGGAACTTTGGCAAAAAGACGTTGGATATTAATGGAGATTACTTAAGAAAGTAAAGGTGCGTACCGTTTACTATATTACTCTTCGTTTATGTTTGCTCTCGAATGGCAAGAACATTTTGGTTACCTTGTACTAGTTACGAAACATAACTAATATTGAAGTCGGTATGTCGTTCATTTTCAGTACGTATAACTTACTCTGTAGTACGTGTTACGATGTTGATAAAAAAAAAGTAATTGAAGACCTCTCGTGGATAAACTTTATTCCAAAGGTGGGTACACAGAGTAGTAAGACACAAGTAAATATACATATGGGGTATTTACATTTCTTTCTGCGGTACAAGACATTGAGAACTACATAGAAGATGCCTGCGTCAAGTCAGTGAAACCATGTTACAACTGCTAGCTCAACTTCCGAGACGATGCTCACTCTTTTGACTCTAAAAGACCGTCTCATAACTAAGGCCCGGATTTTTATGTAGTACAAAGTACCGAAATATGTACATAAATATGTAGCAAAAATCAATGAAATATGTAAGAAATATGTTAAAAATATGAAAATATGTAAAAATATTTTTTCGTTTTTATTTTGTGTCTTAGCTATTTTCTTAGCTAATAAATATACTGTAACATCTTTCTGTAATAAGTTCCTACAGATACGTACAAATTTTCAATGGAAACAAATGAAAATATGTATAAAATAAGTAAAAATCACATTATTGAACATAAAAAATATTGATTTTTTTTAGCTTCTCGCTAACATTTGAAATCCACCCAAAATTACTTGCAATGTACGATAGTGAACATTGAAAAACAGGATTTTTGAACGCACTTTGAGAATAACGTACTGCTGCACTGGACTCTACAGGAAATGTGCTGACAACTGACTTTACAGCATCAAAATTTTCATTGTAGAAGTTAACAGCCTGTATCCAGGTGCCCCACCGTGTCAGTACAGGCTGCGGTGGTAGCGACATATTTGGTAGCATATTGTTGTAGCACTGCACACGACCAGGGGCTTTCAGAAAAACTTTCTTATAGAAGACACAAGCTCATTGACTTCAGGGAAGTTGATCCGCACTTCCTCTGCTACACGATGTAATCCATGGACCAAACAGCACATATGAATGAGGTTTGGGTAGAACACTTTAAGCGCATCGACAGCTCTTAACATGTACGCCGCAGCATCAGAACACATCAGAAGCACTTTTTCTGCAGGAACACTTTCTGGCCACAACACTTTCAGCCCGTCATTTACGAAACGTGCAACTGTGGAATAGTTTGTTTTGTCCAAAACTTTTGAACAGATCAGAAATGGTCGTAATGGAGAATCAGGGTCAAGCTTTCCTACCACGAGATTGGCAACGAAACGTCATAATGCGTCTGTAGTTTCATCCACCGCAAACCATATATGCGAATCACCAATTTCAGCTCGAATGTGTTTGATAGTATTTTCATAGTACACACCCAAATAATTCTATCGGATAGTAGATTCGTCAAGAATGTGTCTCTTGCAATATTTTTCCAAAAAGGACGCGAACTGTGGGACTTGCAATTTGTACCACGGTATGTCTGCTGTTATGAACGCATTGGCAAGGTCTTTGTATAATTCACAGCTGTTTTTAGATGCTGATTTTGTTTGGGTTAAAAGATTTTGCTTTGCAGAACGCTGTAACACCTTGTTTTTCGTGTGAATAGCTGTTTTCATGTGCTAATCCAATTGCACCTTCATTGAACAGCCCACTTTCTTATCGCATACTTGACAAAAAACAATTTTACCGTCTGTGGTATAAGCGTCATCCATAGTTATCCACGATTTCAATTTTGACGCTAAAGAGGAAGCCATCATTGAAAACAAGAAACTGACTCGGTCACAAGCGTGCATACTAACAAACCGGTCGTGAAACGGAATCTTTTTTCCCTTTGTTTGAAGGAGGAAGTGGCGAAGTAGCCATCGAGTCATACAAAAGAAATTTTTTATTCCATTTAAGAAACAAGTGATAAAGCCTATCCGCTCCAATCACCTCCCTCTCATCGCTACCCGCACCCCCACCCGTAGAGGTTGCACATAAAAAAAAGAGAGAGAGACAGTCAACTTTGTGCGTTTAAGCTTGTTTTGTCGGCACACATCCGAGTGGTGATTGCTTGCAATGGCAATAAGCACAAAAATCCTTATATTGTTTTCTTTCTTTATATATAAAAAACAGATTTTTTTTCAGGATTGAAAGCGATAACTGACGACGTTTGTTTACATATTGTAGGGTGTATGATTTGTTTTAACCCAGCATTCCCGCAATGCAAATTGGTTGAACAAAGTGAGAGAAAGAAATACAAATAATTAAATAAAGTACTTTGTGAGTTATTGTTCCATATATAGGCCTATTTTATTTGCGTATTACTTAAAGAAAATTAGCGAAAAGAAGCAAGGAAACTGAATTTATGTAAAAAAATGTACAGTAGACGGAAAATATGTAACAGACTTCAAAATATGTAAAAATATGTAACGTGATTTTGGTTTATATGGCTCTTTAATTCGTAATTTGCGAACATTTCATATTTTCACCAGCGTACATACAAAGGAAAAAATATGTAAAAACATAAAAATCCGGGCCTTACTCATAACTTCCTCCGCGTATGGAGTTCGTGAGTTTGTGGGAAGAAGCGGCCGATGTGTGGTTGTGTGAGTTTGATGGTTTCTTCATCTACGGTATCTCATTTGTATGGCGCTATCAAACTCAGAAAATTAAATCTTTGAGTTTTACGTCCCACGGTTATGCCGGTTAGGGTAAAGGAGACGGTGATGATGAGAAATGAATGAAATGGTGGAATAAAGAAAGTGGGAGAAAACGGGAGAACACCGAGAAAACCCATGCACACGGTGTTTGTCCACTACAAAGTTCACTTGGTGGGGGCTGGGATCGAACCCGGGACCCCTAGCACCGGAGGTGAACGCTCTACCACTGAGCCACCGCGGCCCCGCTATCAAACTCAGTACGGCAAACATGGACCGTTACCATGTCATGATAACAGCTCTTTACACTTTAACAAGTTGACAGTGGCTGTTGCAGGGAAGATATTACTATTACTTTTTTCTGTTACTTCAACGAGACAAGATAACGAAAGTTTATTTTGTTAATATATAAGACTAATAATAAGCTCTCAATATATTGTTAGCACAAACTACTTAATATTCCACAAATTTGTACATACATTTTTTGTTAATATGTTTAGGTAAGTAATGAATGGATTATTAAATTGTTTCCTTTGACATAGAGAACACCTTTAACATGCTTATTATTTGTGTCAACTTTTGTATCAACTTCGAGAGCTACGAGTAGACACTAATGAAGTTGCGTGTACGTGTCCATAGAGTTCGTACTCCCTAAAATGCCATCGTTCAACACGACAATGCAAGGCCGCGCACAAGCCGAAAGACCACCGCTTCTTTACACAAGCTCCAATTTGAGAATGTTTTACCGCATCCACTTTACAAACTTGACCTGGTCCCTTGTGACTTTTGGGTGATCCCAAGCTTAAGCAACAAATGAAAAGCCAGTATTTTGCGTCCAAAATGGAGGTTATCAAGTCAGTGCGGTTATGTTGTCGTCAGCAACGAGCCTCATTCTTCAGTGACAGCATGAAATGACTAGTGCAACCTTGGCGCAAGTTGGTCGACGCCAGTGAGTACTGGACCTATATTAAAAAAATGTGAAAGATTTGAGAGAAAGCAGAATGCTCAAACTTTTGTTCGAAGATAAAATTATTCATGTACAACAATTAATAAAAAATTAGAAGGTTGGAGGCAAAACTTACTGAACAACCCTTATATATATATATATATATATATATATATATATATATATATATATATATATATGTGTGTGTGTGTGTGTGTAGGAGAGAACCTACAATAGTAGTGTCCATGGACAACATTAATTTGCCCACTTTTCGAAACAGTATTTAGCAGTAGTGTTTAGGTAATATGAGTCAGCTTCCTGTTGATGAAGCAGCCGGCTCGCTTGTATTTAGGTTAACATTTGCGCGGCATAACATCATTTCATATATTTCAGCATTTCCTTTTTTAAAGCAACGTGGTACAAATTTAGAGAAACACGCTGCGTTTGCAGTTTGTGTGTCAAAATCTGTGAGAAGCCTATACTGATGTTCCATTCAGCTATAATTTTACGTACGGTGATATGCAAGTTTCTATAAATGTAACCTTGCACTTTTTTCACCTGATCGATCTCGGTAGAAGTGTATGGTTGTACAGATTTTGATGGAAGTTTGACCTTATTACGAAGGTCAACACATTCCCCAACATTGTGGTTTACTGAAACATTCATCACAGATTTCATGCTACTTTTCGTAGTATGAACTATACTGAAACTACACACAAAATCACTACTCCTCTGGTTCACTCATGCCGTGGTAACTGACAATCACCGATACAATACACTTGCTCTCAACCCGCTCTATACGTTAGTGTCATGAGCAAAGGTTTGAAATGTGGTCCCGTTAAGATACAATGACATTAGTAGTAGAAGCCACTGCCACTTTCGTTTTATGTATTTGTATGATAAACTAAGTGAATGTTCACACTGACCTTCTTCTGTTATACTGAATTCATGTGAGTGAATGGGATGCATAACATATAATGTCCAACTGTGATAACGGAAGAACCAAAAGAGGAAGAAAAACGAAACTTTGCAGGAAGGAACTGTAAGAAGGGAAACACCTTTGACTTATTAAACAGAAATATCCAACAGACAGTGTTGCCTACCCAATATATCGCTGAAGTTTGCAGCACTGCTTAAGTCATGTAATTGCGAGAACTTGTTGTAATTACAGGTACTAAAAGCTATTGCTGTAATGCTATAGAAGAGAAGGGAAGCAACAATCATTTTAAATACTTTACACAAATACGCTATTTTCAGCAGTGTAGGGAACTTTATCAATGCTTATCAAGTCTCCGGAACGGTTTGAGATATTGAAGTGCTGTAAACGGCGAAATGATTTCTTTTCCAATTGCAAACCAAAAAAGTAACTAGATATGATATTTATCTAAGCATGTTTTCGAAATAAAACCTTTAGAAAAAAACAAATTTTCAAGTGCTTGTAACGTCGTTCCTGTACATTCGAAACAAGTCATACTATGACCATGCTAATTAACGCAAAAGTACTTTCGATGTGCATTATCCTGAATGTATCATAGAGGCTTCCAAACTTTGGATGTTTGTGACAGTATAACACCCTTAGTTTGCAACGCTGAATACTAAATGTGGTATTTTAAGTTTTCATTTGAAATAGTGACTATAAATATGTAATAATCTGACGTAGTATTTTTTCGAAAAAAGAAAAAAAAAAACAACTTTATACTGGATTGGCAACAAGTTGCTTCGTGCAAAGTTTTGTTTTTCTTCCTTTTTTGATTTCACCCTTATCACGGTTGAATTATAAATTATATACCCTGTATATTTGTTTTTGGGGCAAATACTAAACAATATATTTTAACAAAATAATTACCTTTTATCTGTGCTCACATGTCTGGTAATAACCTCAGCCAACAGTTGCCTAGTTCTTGTCTTTAAAAATCCTTTTAAAGTAAAACTGGTCAACACTTTTTTGAACTGTCAAAACTTCTTTGCTCTAAAAAGAACCTTCCAGTATTTCTCACAAATCCTAAAAATCAAACATTTGAAATCCATTAATTTGCTAGTAATGGTGAAAGAATGCAGTTAACAAGAATTAAACAGTGAGAAGAGTATTCACATCTACAACATGTTGATATATTTAAATAGTAAACATTCAGTTGTACTAACATGTTAGTCATGTTGTACTGACCGAATTATGATAAAAACGACATGGTCCAAAGCAGGGGTGCCCATCTCCCCCAAAGCTGATGGGCGCACTCCGCCCCCAAAACTAATAATCTCTTCCCTAGTCAAAACTCAAGTCCTCTAAAAACAATTGCCCAGTGTAGCTGTAGTTTTTATAGTACTAGTAATTGTTATTTTTGTTGTTGTTTTTATTTCCTATAGTAGTATTATAGAATGCTTGTAGTAGTAGTATGGGCAGTAGTAATTATAAAAATAGCATTACTTTTATTAGTAGTCTTGGTAGTGTACAATACTAAATATGTTCTATAAGGATATTGAAGGGTATAAAAACTTCTACACACTGCGTATGGCACAGGTATTCTTTTTTTTTTTTACAACTAGTAGTATTATTTTTTCTTTACCAAATATTGATATAATTCCCTTGTACATGAAAAGTAAGACGCAAGTTACAAGTTATTGAGTTTGATACCAAAAGAAAATGTTATCCTCGAAATTAGCCTACAAAAAGAAGTGATATCCAACAAAAAACATTCCTGTAAAAGAGCCAAGTACGAGTGGCCTTAAAAAGAATTGAAATCACAAAAATAGGTGCCAAGTTCTGGTGGACAACAGTTACAAACACTCACTGGCTCACTTCAAATTTAGATTTGAAACTTGGCTGTTGTCTGTATGGTTACCACTAGCTCACAATTATGTCAAACTACTTTATAATTTTCAACAGAAAACATAGGCAAGTTTCAAATCTAAATTTGAAAGTGATTCCTTGAGTGTTTGTAACTGTTGTTTACCAGAACTTGGCGCCATCCTTTTATATAGCAACTTGCGTGGTACTTCATTCATAGAGTTCCTAAGCAGGGGGTAGGGGGATTCATTCTCGAGATTTAAAAAAAATCGCATCGTTTTCCAATGTTATTCTGACGACAGCAAAATTACTTATTCGACATTAGAGTAAAATTCTTCCCCAATTTTTTTTATTCCCCCTAATTTTTTTCTCGATGGCACAACTTGCGCCATTCATCCCTCCTGTGGGCGGCCCTTCTCTCTTAAAACGAACCAACCTTTCCTTTCATACGACTACTTGCGCGATACTTCATTCATCGAGTATCGAAACAGGGGGTACGGGGGATCACCCCTGAAAATTTTTGAAAATTAGCTTCTCAAAATCGTGTTTTAATGCTATTCCGACAGTAAAATTGCTAGTTCGAAAGTAGAGTAAAATCCCCCCCAAAATTTTTCTCAATGGCGCAGCTTGCGCCATACATCCCCCCTGTGGGCGGCCCTGGTCCAAAGTTCGGTTCCTTGTGGAGACAGTCCAGCGGAAAGGTACGACAGCTTTTTCAAGCCAGTCACCCTGAGTGAAGTTTTTCTACGTTTTTCCTCACTCACAACAGGCAAATACCAGAATGGTACCTACCATGCTTTCATTTCATTTGTTTGCCGGTTTCATTAGCTTACAAAACACGGGGAATCATCATGTAAGCATTACAGTTGTCAATAAAATACATACAAAATATTATCAGGTAGCAGAAGGTATACATAATATTGTACCTATGCATCTGTCTATATAGAACAAAACTATAAAATAAGATGTATTAAGTGTGTAAACAGTTTGTACCACAAACTTGGTATGTACTCAGGAGTAAGTATTTGTTATCAGCTTTTCATTTAGTGAATAATTTAAACATTCCTTAATAGTATAATAGCATTTTACAGCAAGTAGGTTAAGTAACTTCTTATGGAAAACGGTAACGTTAGTCATATTCTTCAAGTACATAGGAAGTTTATTACACAACCTAACATAATTCATATACACGACTTTGTTTACTCTTGCTGATCCCATTCCGTTTTTCTTCCTCCTTTCCCGGATAGTGTGCTCGTCGAGGGATGTCATTCCTCGTATGTCACTAGTTAGTATAGGGCCATAGATACCAATAATACCCAGAAATATAAATAAATAAATAAATATAGATGCGCATTCATCCATTCAATACCCTATTATTAAAAAAAAAAAGGTTGGATATAGGCGCACGGGGTTTGGACCCTTTATTGGAACTTATCAAATATTCAAAAATAAATTTTATGTAGAAATTAAGGGGTGCTACAGTAGAGTTCTGGGGTACTGTGGAGTGAGAAAAACTGCAATAAATGTATTCAGTGAAACGATTCTAACTTTGTATGAAAGAGCACGTAAAGACGGATAACACAGTGAAAATCTGATGTTAATATTCTAAATAGCTGCTGAGCTATAGCGTTATATATGCTGCCATAACGTCATCATTGTACGCATCAATTGGACTCATGCGGATTCGGTATAAGAGCGAAAAGATTGAAAAATCTAATTATTGAACATCATTGTATGTTTCACAATAAATTTTTATGTAAAAATCAAGGGGTGCCATGGGGTATTAGGGAATAGTCTTGTGGCGTCATCATTGTCGAGAAACGATGATTCGTTTGAACACTTGTTTCTTGGTTATAAGTAGATGAAAAATGGAACATCTTATTATTTCACCTCATTGCGTTTCTCAAAATGAATTTTATGTAAAAATCAAGAGGACGTCACGGTGGGGTACCTGGTTCCGGGGAGTCTACAGCTAATAAACTCAGAAGAAACCCCACTTACCTCATATAACAAAACAAGTTGGAAGTTAATATTGTAAATAGTTACTGAGTTAGGATTTTCATATATTCTTGTGAAGTCATCATTACTAAGAAACAATGTAAAATTTGGACTCTTTGTGATTTGGTAAAAGAGAATAAAAACGGAAAAATCTAATTATTGAATCTCAAATTCACGTTACAAAACAAAGGGTATAGCCGAATACGGCTGTGAAAAGTACCCTTAAACGGATTGCTGTGATATTTATTTATATCTCATATCCAAATATAACTTTCTTCAGAAAATCAACTTCAAATTCCTTCGAATTTCGAAGTTATTGTTGAAAAATCAAAAATTGTTCATATCTCGGAAACGATGCAAGTTAGGAGGATGAAACAAAATATTATGTATTTTACTTAAAGAGCCTTACAAGAAACTAGAAACAATGTATTTCGCCCTTCAAATTTCTAGGAAAAAGCGCGTTGAAAGTATGTATGCCTTATATTTGAGTGACCACCTTCTATTTTCTACCATAGAAGCAGTACCAACCCACCTATAATATATCTTGACCATGGTTTGATACTCGTAGTGCAACTTGGTGTAAAATGATGAAAACCAAAGTCGGGCATGTCTGGAAGGTATGCAACCCACATTACATATAAATATTTGTCTTATGAATACTTTCACAGTCAGAAGCCAAAGATGGTTGAGTTTGAGTTTCTGACTCGTCATGAATGGCTCCACATGACTGTATAATTCTCGTAATTGTACCTCTTCCAGAAACAGCGTGAGAGCATTAGTGTCATTAATTCTCAATCTGCCTTAGTATGATACCAAGATTTTAAATCGTGATTTACAGAAAACAACGTTTTGATTATCCCTGCATATAATGTATACCCATATGTAACGTACAAAATATTATAATGCACAAAATAATAATACAAAAATATTCAAAATGTTTTTGCAATGTATTTCGTGTATTTGAAAACATTACAAGAAAAATGAAGAACACGGTACGTGGAACATTCAATCTTCATCACTATGTACATTTATTACTGGAGTGACAAGAGTGGCAACACACAATTTGCTTAAAATCTCTATAGGTTGAACAATCTTAGCAAAGTATCGAGCACGTGAAAGGTAATAAATATTTGTAGCGACGTATTATTAACATCAAACTGTTCGATTCCCATATGTACATTCACAGTAATACGGTTTTAGACTCGAATACCCTTTGCGTTTGGAACAAAATCAATATAACACCTGTATGTCTTCTTACTAATATGTCGAGATCGTACCTCTTATTTAACGGTGTGGGTATTTTCTTTCAGGAAATGGAGATCAATACTGTTAGCTTCATTCATCACTGTACGAGTTGAGTTGATTTTGAGTTTAACGTCCTTTTCAGCAGCCAGGCTATATGAGACGTGGAAATACAGATTAACGTGGAATCCGAACCAGATGAGCTCACGCCGGGAATCGACTCCGGGTCTCCCACGCCAAAATTGCGTTCCCTAACCACTTAGCCACGAAGGGAGCTCTCGCTCATAATTGCAGCCGGGTAGGAAACTACCTGAAACAAGTGATAGGAACGTGTAATAAGAAGTTTTAGGTCTCTTTTTGTCAGCTCCGGGAAGTCCAGAAAGTCCACGGATGTGACGTTTGCAAAAGAGCGAGTACACCTGTCCCAAGCATGCTCTTCTATTTCCAATCCTAATGTGTTCTCTGCGATGTGCTGTCATTCTATTTGTTTAACTTCCTCGTCGAGGCCATCGTCAGAATTAAGATGATTACCAATAGTATTATGTAAAAAAGAAGCTAACCGGCATAACAGTCCAACTTGAGGAGGCAACTTGTTCAGTTAGTAACGCAGAAGATAATACTTGTCCAAGAATACTATGAACGGCCGCAACAACCCAGCGAATTTGTGTAACATAGCGGGAAAAGTTCGCCTCAGCAGTAGTCAATTACCTGCGAATTTCTTTCAGTGTAAGCATTTAAACTGTAAATCCTCTTTCTTTCAAATATTTAGTTGTATCTCGAAAGCCGCGATTCCCGCAATAAATATCACCTTGTGTCATGATAATCGCTAACCCGTTTGATTTTACTATTGCTGCGTCATTTGTGATTGCAGTATATGACACCAGCATATCTACAATATAACGAGTCATAGCATAAATAGGGGCTTACATAGGGACAACTTTTTTGTCCAGGGTACGATTATCATTTATACTCATTATCCGATCTCTTTCCGTATCAAATATATCTTCTATCAAAGATTAGTTCCAAATAGTCAACAATATTGTGTAGTTTTGTTGCCATAATAGCTTTTTCAATTATAATGAGCTCTTCTCGCGAACAGGTGGCGACTTCGAACTTATAGGATAAAATTATAATTGTTGAAGGACGTCATGACAGATGCAAACATATCCGAAACTTGCTGTTCCCTTTGCAACCCTAGAATTGTAGCACTAAAATTATTCGAATTACCAGTGCACAGTTTGAACAAAAACGTAACAGTAGTTAAATGACAGTTTGTGCTCTACAATAATTTTGCTGTTTGGAAAATGTTGACGTTTTCTTAATGTTGTTGATCTGACAGATCCAAAACTGTAGTTAGTTTTGCTCTATCACGTACAGTTTTCTTAAAATCGAGCGGGGAAGAGAGTAAAATACTCTTATAGATGTATATTTCGGAAGAAGAACTGATTATAATTACAAATATAAAAATATACTTTCGATGCCATATCCTTCTGATTATCTTTCAATTTGTAATAAAAGACGTGCAGTTACTTATTCTGGTAACATTGAAAAAAATATATACAGTAATTGGTAGCACTGAATGATGTTAGAACGCGTTACACGTTCGGAACGCAATTACAGCGCTGTGTAGGCTGTGATTGCGAGAACTACAGGTCGCCATATGATTTGTTGTTGTGTCTAGGTGTTCTACTTGTTGTTAAATCGAAATAGAACGTAGGAAGTGTCGGAACAATCCTGATTATTTCTGATACATCTGTGGCAGTTATTTAGTGTCGAAACAGAGACAAAAAATTGCAAGGTTTGTGAAACGTGCATATTGTGCCTATTTCGGAATAAAATTAGGGGATCACCACAAATTATTTGCGCCATATACAGTACTGCCGTGTCGTGACAAAACGCTGTAACTTTGGCGGAGAAGTTTTGCGAAAATGAGCCGTAAAGTTTTCATCAGAAAATGTGATCTGTATCGTGTAGAACCAGTGTATCTTGACTTTGGAAACACGTGGTTACATGTAATGTTACGTAAATGCATGTTGTGTGATTAAATTTGGTGAAAATTGATTGGTTGACCATTATTGCCTAGTTACACTGGTTCTACACGATACAGATCACATTTTCGGATGAAAACTTTACGGCTCATTTTCGCAAAACTTCTCCCGCCAAAGTTACAGCGTTTTGTCACGACACGGCAGAGTATGTAAAGTATGTGTCGAAGATCTAAGAACTGGACAAAATGTAGGAAGAAAACTCTACTTTTCGGAATACCAGTGATATGGCGTGAAGCAAAAGATCATAGTAATGACTGCTATTTCTGTTAGTGTGAGGTTAAATGTTTTACCGCTAAAAAAACAAACGATATCCTCACCCGCCATCTGCATTACGACTTGTATGTATCACATGGTCCCGGTACTCTAGTACCTAATCCACCGCAAGAGCTACTGTCTACAGATTCTGCTTCTAGTAGCTCCGAATGTAGTGATGAAATGTACGGCAGAGAAAAGAAAACTGCTGACCCAAAGTTACTTACACAACCCGAGTTAAACGATTTAGTGCGAGACTTGACTGTCCAAGCAAGCAGCAGAACTCTTAGGTTCAGGTTTGGTGAGAATAATTCATTGGCTTCAGGGACCTCAATTTATATTTTAGACATCGTGAGAAAGAATTTGTACAATAATTTTCTGCCGACGGTACTTGGGTTTTTTGCAACAACGTCAGAAATCTCATGATAAAACTCACAGAGGATGAATATAATGCAGAGGAATGGAGGCCTCTAATTGATTACAACAAGAGAAGTTTGAAGGGTGTGCTTCTTCACAATAGCAACCAACAACCCTCTGTACCCATTGCACACTCTTCACACTTAAAGGAGACTTACGAAAATATGGAAATGCTTTTTTAAAAAATCAAATACGAGGATCATTAGTGGTTATTTTGCAGCGATCTACAGGTGATATGTATGTTTCTTGAACACCAGCAAGGGTACAACAAATGTCCATGCCACATTTGCGAATGGGACAGCATAGAACGCAATAAACACTGGACTCAAACTGATTAGCCTGTCAGGGGAAGCTGCTATATAGTAAGTGAAAATGAGAAAAACGCCTGGTTCGTAGACCCTTAAAAAGTCATATTACCACCTTTGAATATTAAACTGGGTCTAATTAAACAATTTGTCAAAGCTCTGAATAAAGATGGGCAATGCTTCCAATATCTAGTGACAAAATTCCCAGAACTATCAAGTGCTAAGTTAAAAGAAGGAATATTCATTCGTCCTCAGATCAGAAAGTTGTTTAAGGTCTCAGACTTTGAACGTTGTATGACAATTGTTGAAAGGGAAGTATGGAGTGCAATCAGGGACGTATGTCAATTTCCTCGGAAACAACAAACATAAAATTGCAAGTTCGTTATGTCTAATATGCTCCAGAAGTTTAAAATATTAGGGTGCAAAATGAGTCTTAAGCAGTGGCGGATCCAGGGGGGCGATCGGGGCGATTGCCCCCCCCCCCAGAAGAGAAAACTTTCTTATTTTAGTATATATAAATAAAACCCATCCCAGAGTTTGGAGCTTTTAAAAGTAGCTATTAGTAGCAGTATTACAAACCACCGCCCCTCAGAAGTCCGTTCTGGATCCGGCCCTGGTCTTAAGATTCATTTTCTGTATTCACATTAGTGGAGAACATGGTGAGAGATTTCACAAGGACATCAAAGCAATGGCATGCTGCTATCAGGGACATTGGATTACAACTATGCTGGCAGATTAATCACACAAGGAAGGCTAGTTTTAAGACAAAATGACAAATTTTTCAACGACCATAATAATTTATAATATCGATGTACAAATTAGTCAAGCAAAATAACGTTCCTTTGTCAGAAATATATAATCATAATGTTACTGTATATTTGCAGCTTTGCTGTGTAAATAGCACAATTTATGCAATCGTGTTTTCCGATTTGTGAAAAACCCTGACGTGATGAGGGAAAACTAATTTCATTTTCGTAATTAGCAACCTCAAATTATATAAAATCAGATGTCAAATAAAAACAGCTTTCAAAAAGTTTAATTTTGTCGAGCAGTGTTATCAGAGGCTCCAGAGCTCTCACGTGGTTTCTTGAAGAGGTGTGATTATGAAAGTTATACAGTAATGTAGAGCCATTCATGACGAGTCAGAAACTCAAACTCAAACCATCTTTCATTTCTGACTGTGAGAGAATTTGTAAGCAAAAATATGTATGGTGTAATGTGGGTTGCATACCTTCCAGAATGCCCGACTTTGGTTTTCATCATTTTACACCAAGTTGCACTACGAGTATCAAACCATTGTCAAGATATATTATAGGTGGGTTGGTACTGCTTCTATGGTAGAAAATAGAAGGTGGTCACTTAAATATAAAAGCAAACATATTTTCAACCTAGAAATTTGAAGGGCGAAATACATTGTTTCTAGTTTCTTGTAAGGCCCTTTAAGTAAAATATATGCATAGTATATTTAATCCTTCTAACTTACATCGTTTCCGGGATATGAACACTTTTTATTTTTTATTTTTTCAACAATAACTTCGAAATTCGAAGGAATTATGAAGTTGATTTTCTGAACAAAGTTATTTTTGGATATTGAGGATACCCTTAGGTATAAATATCGCAGCAATCCGTTTAAGGGCACTTTTCACCGCCTTATCGGATTACATCTTTTCATCTAATATTAAGTGGTACCACGGTGGAGTAGTGGAGTGTCGTAGGGTGGGTAATCTAAAGTTAATACATTCACATAAAGTCCTCTTACATTCATATAATAAAGCAAGTTGATTAATTAAGTGAAATCCAGATTGTAATATCCAAATAGTTACTGAGTTATATCTTGTCATATATTCTTATGACGCGATCGTTGGCTAGAAACGATACTTCATTTGCTCTCTTTGGGTATTAAGTGGTAAATATCAGGAAATACAATTTGGTGACGCATTGAATTACTATTCTACCAAAATTTATTTTTGAGAGCATGCAATGATACCAATATATATATATATTATATATATATAATTACTATATATATATATTATATATATATATATTATATATATATATATATATATTATATATATATGTTTTGAAATCTTTACTTCCTTGTTCTCAAGAACCAAGAATGATTACATCACAAGCAATTGTAAGGTGCAATAACTTAATAATTAATTTACAATATTATCCTCCGGTTCTCACTAAATTAACTAACTTGTTCTTGCTTTATTATATGAGGCACAAGTTTTTTTTTAAGAATCTACTAATTGTGGAGCACGCAACCCCACCATACTTCAATAATCCATCATGATACCCCTTGATTTTTACATGAAATTCATTTTAGGATATGCAATGAGGTCATGTAATTAGAATTTCCATTCATCATCTGCTTATATCCAAAACTTAAGAGTCCAAACGACACACTCTTTATGATAACGTCACAAGAACATACAAATTGTCATAACTCAGTAATTGATTTCAATATTGGTGTCTGCTTCCACTGAATTAACCTATTGTATGTGTTTTATTATATGACATAAGAGACGCTCATCTAAGTGTATTTAACTGTTGATTCACCCACCCCCACAACACACCCCACTTCCTCACTATGACACCTCTTTGATTATTGCATAAAATTTATTTTGGGACATTCAAGAAGGTTCCATAATTAGAATTTTAAGTTTTTCTTCCTTTACCGAATCCCCCGGAGTCCAAGTCCAAATGATATACAATGATGACGTCACAAGAATATATATGTTACTCATGACCAACTTAGAATATTAAAATAAGATTTTTACTGTATTATCCAACTTTATGTATTCCTTCATACCAAGCGAGAATCGTTTCACTGTGTGAATTTCTTTGGAGTTTTCCCATCCCACGGCATCTCAAAACCCCACCGCAGCACCCTTTGATTGTTACATAAAATTTCTTTTTGGACATATGAAAAGTTCCAAAAGTTTGATTTTCGAAATTTTCTCCTTATTGATAGAACTTTTGCCCAATACTCAAGAGCCCAAACTCGATCAGTTTACCCTCCAGCCTAAACGAGAGTAAGCAAACCTAACCTAAATTAACCAAACCTAACCTAACTTAACCAAACCTAACATAAATTAACCAAACCTAACCTAAATTAACCAAACCTAACTTAAATTAACCAAACCTAACTTAACGTAAACAGCATACACTACTCTACCTACCTTACATTAGAAAATGAAAATGAAATCTTTAAGTTTTACGTCCCACGCTTATGCCGGTTAGGCTAAAGGAGACGGTGATGATGAGAGATGAGTGAAATGGTGGAACGAAGAAAGTGTGAGGAAACGGGAGAACCCCGAGAAAATCCACGAGCACGATGTTTGTCCATCACAAAGTCCACATGGCGCGAGGTGGGATTGAACCAGGGACCCCAGGCAGCGGAGGTGAACACTCTGCCACTGAGCCACCGCGCCCCCAACCTTACATTAGTGTAAAGGGACCTTTTGTGGGGTACTATTTTCTTGAGCATTCAGAGCGGAACAAAGATTAAATTTAATAGTTTGAGCTTAATAAGATCTGACGTCTGGGCGTGCCTAATTTTAATATTAGTGTATTAACAATAAGTTAGAGATATGGGGTCTATAATAGGGTGCGAAATTTGGAGGAATGAGAGAGAATCCCCCCCCCACACACACAAACTTATTATTTTGGAAGAAAAATTTCCCCCATTGAAAAGTTACTGGGGCGTGAATAAAATCATATTATTGTCAGGAGATTTCAAATTAATTCTTATATATGTGGCTAATTAACATGTTTTTCTCATGTAGGCCTGATTTATAGGTGAACTAATGGTTAGCGCTATCCCTACATAGTTTGCTAATTATGGAAATTCAAATATGTGAATTCTCTATGTTGAAACATTCCAGTGCAAAGAGCTTTTCTTTTCTTTTTGTACTTCTTTCTTTCCTACTTCGAATGTTATGATTTCGCACCTTGGTCTGTACATGCATGAAACATACGAAACCAGCATTATAAACTTGAAAATTCTTTATAAGCTATCATTTCCTAGTGGCACCCATAAACATATCAAAGCAAATAGAGCAACACGTAGGGTCCATTCCTGCGTACCTTACTGGTTACAACTTATGCTTAAAAAAATATCACTGTAAGTTCAACTGAAATGCATCCACGTATGATGTTCCAACATATTTATTCCATGATGTAGGCACATATTGACGCCGCCCAGTAAACAAATAAAAACCCATGCCAGCTCTATTCTTATATATGGCTGCGGGAACACACACACACAAAATCTTTTGTGCTGCAAAGAGGACGATTTATTTTTATTGTGCTTACAGCGTTTGTTTGTTTGTTTGTTTGTTCTTTAAGTAATAAGCTTACCTTCAAATTTATGTAATAACTCGTGCAAGTTTCATTCTTGTAGAAGCTTCCTTGCCAATGCTATTCCTCTAGATGCAAGTCAAATAAACTTCGTTCAACGGGTCACAGAAATTGCAAATGGCGACATTTCTGATGTGCTTCTAGTGCGCTGTTCAGCGCAGTGTTGCCAGATCTGATGATTAAAAAGTAGCGAGGTTGTGCTCTAAAAATATCAGATTTAAAATATTTGTAGTCCAAACATATTGAATTATTTTGCAGCTATATATTTTTACTAATCATATAGATGGAAGTTACGTCTATATATATATTGATTTAATGGAAACACCTGGAGTTGGCAAGGGTTAGGCGGCGACCGCAGTTTTATACTGTTGTCGGTAGTGTGTTAGAAAAAAAAAGCATATTACGTCAGAAGCAGTAGAACTGGAGTGTGCAATCAACTGGACAGACTGTGATAAGCGACCTTCCTGATTTCCTAGGAGAAATATTTGTTTGCTTAAGTCAGTTTTGTGGGCTCTGAAATACACTATACAACGATTACAACATGCTTTTTTCCACTATTATTTCTCACTTTTTGAATTCATTTGCACTTCTTTTATCTGGGAACCACGAATTTTGAAGTATTCATTGTAATTTCTCTTATACAGTATGTTAATGTGGATACTCATGTTTACACAGTTTATACAATTACAGGCCTAGGCATTAACTGAGGAAGCAACACTGTCAGTGATACTGCAGCAGCGCAAATTCAACAAAAGTCTAGTATTGACAGATCTGAAGTTTATAAAGTACTAAAAAGAAAAATTGAACAAGTATCGAACACATTAGTTTCAGTAAAACTCTTGTTCAATGTAAAGAGAACACTCACCAAACAAAATTTTTATTGTATTATATAAAACCAGTATTTTGTGATTTCATATATGAAAATTAGAAAGTATCGCATTCGTAAGATTTATAGCGTGCAGATAATTAAAAGTAGGCCAAAACGTAGCGTGTCGCAAAGTTTGAAATTTTGGTAGAGAGGACACTTTTAAAATCGGCCAATCTGCTAACTTGTAGCTCAATTTGGCAACACAGGTTCAGTGCATGCGTAAACACGAAATGATACATACAATTATTTATGTTTTGACACTACTATATGTATTATGCGTACAACAGAAAAATATAATTATTTAACAAGTTTTATACAGCACAAGATTTTTTCATATTATTCTGGAAACAATAGAAGATAATTTTAATAACTTGTTATGTTACGCGAAATATGTTTCCAATGAATATGCCAAACTTAGCAACAAATATTTTTTATGGTTTTCATGACCTCCCTCGTTTTCAGAGTGTGCTAACAAAGAAACCGATTTTTTTTTAAAAAAATAGATCTTTTCAAACAAGAATTACCAGGGTATTAGAAATAATTTACGCTTCATTCTCCTGTTTCCAATACGTAAATAGTACTTGAAGAATTTCCATTAACACACATCATTAATGCATTGGTAAGCTCATTTAGTAATAATTTGTGCAATCATAAATTAAAAATAACTTCAGTAAAGCTAGATTATTACATGTGACAACATAAACTACCATTTAACACCTATGATTTCCGCCAAATGTAATTAATTCTTTATATGTTACTTTATATTATAACGAACCACTTCGCCATAATAAAAAAACCCTCCCCAATGCACAAATCTTTTTCTACATGCTTGTGCAAAAGCAGAAAAATGTGAACAATTAACATGGCGGCCATTCGTCTAAATTTATTGTGCAAGATTTTAAATAAATATATGATTACTTATAAGTAAGTTAAAGTCACCGTTACCTGGGATATTAACTCTTGGCCTATCAACGGGGGTACTTTGTAATTACCCTTCTAATCGTTTTTTAATTGAAAATATGCTATTGCTCAACATATTTAGTTAAAGCATATAACTTAGGGTGGTTCAAATTGAAAGTATGTGTGTCTCATAAAATTTGCTATTTTAAGTTGGTGGGCACAAAGTACTCCCCTGTTCGTAGGAGATGCGACTGACATTTAGAAGTTTCACTCCTAGATGGCAGCACAATAAACACCTATTAATCTCATCCTGAGTACTGTAGAATTTTGTGAGAGTTTCTGATTTGTTTCTTTCGCGAGATTTATTTAATATTAAGGGGGCAGACTACTAAATATTTTTCAAAAGCTAACAATTTTTCTTTTGCCCAATTTTCGTAAGTGAAAAAGAGATGACGAAATGTAACTTATCACAAGAATAGATAATGTTATTCTACACCCGAAAATACAAATCGAAAGGAATTCCAGTGTTGCCATCCATAGAAATTACAGTGTGACCAGAATTTGAATTATCTAAAAATCTAGGATAAGGCAGCGACTAGAAAACTGAACTCAACGGCAAATGATAGCTTACCATGTTGTCTTGTTTCCTTGTTAACTACGTTTTAAATAGCATTTGCATTTATTTTGTAATAACTTATGTAAGTTATTACAAAATAAATAAGTTATTACAAATTAAATACAAATGTTATTTTAAAAGTAGTTAACAAAGAACAAAAACAACATGGTAAGTCATCATTTGTCATTGAGTTCAGTTTTCTAGTTGCTGCCTTAAGTTAGATTTTTGGGTAATTCAAATTCTGATCACACTGTAATTTCTATGGATGGCAACACTGAAAATGCTTTTGATTTGTATTTCCTGGTGTAGAATAACATTGTCTATTCTTGTGATAAGTTACATTTCGTCATATCTTTTTCACTTACCAAAAACGGGCAAAAGAAATATTGTTAGCCTTTGAAAAATATTTAGTAGTCTACCCCCTTAACAGGTGGGCACAAAATGATCCCCCTTTGGAAGTCCGCGTTACAAAAAAATACCTAGGAAGTGCGAGGGTTAAATTGACAATATGTGTTAATGAAAAAAAAAACATTACACTTCTACCTACTCGGGAAGTACCAAACTAGCTACGTCAAATATTAATAGTGAAACAATTAAAATTATACCACAACAATTATACAGTAACTCTCCAATTAATTGAATACTAATGATAAACACAGTTGGTACGTTTGAAGCGTAAGTTTAAATGAAGTAAAACGCGTATGGAATCGAAATATTAAACAGTTTTATTGCAAGATATTGTCTTACTTTGTCAAACTCCGACAAGCTTGAATTAAAGTCTTTCATTTATACCATTTATGATTACTAAAGTAAGTAAAAACTTTTCCTTAATCTAATGTCAGAAGATTGCAACTTCGAAATTGTGTTAAATTATTTTTTTCGAAAATCAGAGTTGGAAAAGTACAGCTTGTTCCAGAATCCATTGGTAGGTCCCATAAGATCAGAAACTAATTGGTTTCTTCCCTTTGAATCAGGTCCGTATCGAAGGGGGTCTAAGGGGGACACCCACTAAATTTTTACCAGCCCCTAAAATTTTCACGGTAGGCTTGCAAATGAACTATAATATGGTTGGATCGGGCCCCCTTTAACTTCTACCGCCCCCTTATATTTTTGGGCTGGTTACCGGTCTGTTCTGGATGTATGTTCATCTCATTTAAATGCCCTGCAACGTATGTCAAAAATGTCAAGTGTCGAAGGAAATCAATACTTTGAAGCTTCTTTTTTATGTACAAGTTCCGGAAAAAGGACCTTTGAACCAAATGCTAAATGTCTGCTGAGTAGTAATACAGAAGCACCATTACGAATATATTAATGTATAACAAACGCACGATGTTCACCGCGCCACGCCATTGCGACTACTGAAAATGGCACGAGTACCGCTATTGATCGATAACCTGCACCGCTGTATCGCCATCACAACTCCCATAGTACCCTCTCTAAATACGGGAGGTCTTTTGGTCGGACCCTGTATGTAGTGTCTGATGGAACAAACTGATTAACAAGCATAAGGGATTTCTTTTCTCAATTCAAGAAGTGTCAGAAGACAATTTCCTGCATTTTGCTACCCTAAGCCTTTTAAAGAACTAAGTTTACGTACTCTGATTCCATATTCTCGAAGGATTGACGAAAATTGAAATACAAAATACCGTTACTTACGCCCCTTATCATGATGATAGTTTCGAGAATATTTTTCAAGAGTGTATTCTACTTTAATGTTTTGTCACAAATAGCTTCTTGACGAACAAGATAATGAAATGAACCGCATTTATAAATCTTCTCTCAAAATGTCTATTAGAGCTGGCATCTCCCCTACCATCGCCGTTGGTCCATCTGTTACAGTTGATTGATATTTCTCACAATTTCTAAATTTGTCAACATAATCTTTAACTGGTTCATAAATGTCCCTACTTTTTGCGGTCCTTACGGAGGATGCATGCCTAACAGCTCGTCTTTACTCCAAAAATCTTCTTGTCTCAGGCCTGTAAAACTTGGAAGCTGACTTACATCTGATTGATATGTACTTTCCTCAAAGCACAAAATAAGAAAGTGCATTACTCGATTTTGTTAGATATTTTATTTCCATTTGGTAACAATTTTGTGATATTCTTCTCTGTACAGCCCAATGAAAAGTTGATATACAGTAAAGCCATAATTATCTGCGGAGTGGGGTGGCAAAGGCTCCGTGGATAGCAAAATTCGCACATAACCCGAAAGAGATTAAAATTGAGGTACAAGCACACACAAAAAAATTTCAGCATGAAACTACGTTTTATTGTAAAAAAAATATAGTAAAACTTTAAAAATACGTAAAATACAGCAGAAACCTTTGCTTTACATCTAAATCACTAAAATAATGAGCAGTAAACAGCACAGTAAGTAGTACTGTTTTAGAACATGTATTACTTATTTTCATGCACAGTAAACACTACAGTAAGTAGTACTCTTTTAGGACATACAGCACTTATTTTCATGCATAGTAAACACTACAGTAAGTAGTACTCTTTTAGAACATACAGTACTCATTTGCATGCACAGTAAACACTACAGTAAGTAGTACTCTTTTAGAACATACAGTACTCATTTGCATGCACAGTAAACACTACAGTAAGTAGTACTATTTTAGAACATACAGTACTTATTTTCATGCATAGTAAACAGTACAGTAAGTAGTACTCTTTTAGAACATACAGTACTCATTTGCATGCACAGTAAACACTACAGTAAGTAGTACTCTTTTAGAACATACAGTAATTATTTGCATGCACAGTAAACAGTACAGTAAGTAGTACTGGTTTGGAACATGTATTACTCATTTGCATGCACAGTAAACAGTACAGTAAGTAGCACTGTTTTAGAACATGCATTACCTATTTTCATGCATAGTAAACAGTACAAAAAGTAGTACTGTTTTAGAACATATAGTACTTATTTGCATGCGGAGTGCAAGTTTATGAAGACTAATTTCATGCTGATTATTTATGAAAATAATTGAGCGCGACAGTAGCAGGGTTAAAAAGATCTTGGCACTGGCGGATCATCCAGTCCCGGGGCTTTATTGTACATTCAAAGTTATTTGTCATTTTCATGCCACTAAAAACATACTTTACTGCACACTTCATTATAATTTCATCACTCAGAAGGCTTTTTGCTTTAGCAAGCTCCAAAACTGCATATGCATAAATGTGCAGGCATGGGCGCCCACAGAGGGGGGCAAGAGGGTCAATTTTCCCTCCTGGATTTTCGAAAGAGCTTAATATTTAGGCCTATAGACTCTTCAGGTGACAAAAGTTTGCTTTTAAAATCATCGTTCAAATAAATGATTAGGAGTAACAAAATTTAGTCGAGCCCATTCAGAAGATTTTAAACTACTCTCCTTCCCCGTGTGATGTATCATTATATTCAGCCTGATGAATGCAATGGCAAAGTATTTTAAATGACACCATCCGTCAGTTGAGTTGAAAAGATAATTTGTTGTTTCTTTTGCAGACGTCAAGTTATACTATGCGCTAAAATAATTGATCAGTTTGACATGAAGGATTATGTGCACATCTATCTTAAAGTGATTGTGTGAGAGAGAATGGAGTATATATATATATATATATATATATATATATATATATATATATATATATATATATATATATATATATATATATATGTGTGTGTGTGTGTGTGTGTGTGTGTGTGTATGTGTCTTGCCCCTCCCCCTTGGAAAAGATACTGCGGTCGCCCATGCGTACAGGCTTGAATAATGTTAACTTTACTTAACATGTCACATTGCTCTTGCAATTTTTTTCATCAAACTTTCAATCGATACTTTTCGAGCCTTGCCATCACATTTATTGTGTTTACTTTCATGCACGTACAATTGAATAATGTCTCCTCACATTATATTCTTTAGCCACAGAAACAGTTTGGGAGCAAATTTACATCTTACCCATGTGATTTGTTATAAGAAACAATTATTCCACCGCTCCTGATGTACTTAATTTATATTTTCTATTTCAGGTTTTTCCCTGCTTAGTTCACAAATGCGAAGAACACGTACGTTAAAATAAAATCAACACATATCTCCCTCGTGGCTAAGCGATTAGTGTATGCGCCTTTGGCGTGGGATACCCGGGTTAGATTCCCGATGGAGCTCATGTGGTTCGAATTCCAGCATTAAAATTGACTATGAGAAAGCAGCATTTTCGAGAATAATAATTTGCTTTGGGGCTATGAGGTAATCATGAACAACAGAAATAATTACAATGGACATTTTGCTGCAAACAGAAAAATAGTGAAAGAAACGAGTTTTATTTTTATTCGTAATTTTTAAAGACGTTTTGTCAGGAAAAACGGATTCAGCTACTTCTAAGATCAAATTGCTAAAAATTGACAGTTATCAATTAGTTAAAATTTGAGCTAATAGCTAAGTCTACATTTCTAAATGTTAATTTATATGTGCGAACACGGTGTTTGGATCAAAAAATGTCCTGAAGTGTTTTATTAGTGAACAAAAAGTACAGAATTCATGCTAACAGTGGTGAAAACTGTCCTAAGAGTGTTTCAAAAATACCTACACTTCTGCCTCCTAACAGTGGTTAACAGGAACTGTTCTAAAAGTGTTCAAAATGTGGCTGAACTTCTGCCTACTAGCAGTAATTAATAGGAATAAAAATGTACCTAAACTTATGCCTTCTAACAGTGGTTAATAGGAACTGTCTTAAGAGTGTTAAAAATGCACTTTAACTTCAGATATGTCCAATGAGTATAGGGACGGAAACACCTTGTAAAAGTGTAAACGGTAATGTTTAAAGTGTAACACTGTTTAATTGTACTTTCTGTGCCTGTATAGACATTGGACACAACTGCAGGTACATTTTGAACACACTTAGGTCAATTCCCATTAGGGACTGTTGGGATGCATTCTAGACATTTTGCTTACTAGTAGAGCACTTCAAGACATTTTTGGACATGTCAAATCATGACGAAAGTTTTTAAAGAAAAGTCCAAATTACCTTCAAAACCGACTTATGTTTTGTAGTGAAGGCTAGATGACTAAAAACAAAATTGGCAACACTGCAGAATAACGGGGCTTATCAAATGCGCTATTTATTACAGTACTCTTCTGGTGCCATTCAGCTGATGTGAAACTCAGTTATGAATTAATATGGCTGACAACAGAAATCAACCAATCACACGAGGCTCAAGTTCATATCAACTCTTCTCACTCAGTTCCGACTTTTTTCCTTTTTTTCTTTTTCTTTTTCTTTTTTTTTTACGTTACAAGCTCAGTTAAAAGATCTTTTCAAATATCCTTCCTTACGTATACGGTACTTCTCTCCAACAGTAAAGTGCGACGCTAACGGAACATATCATATGGTAGCTACTAATTGTAAACAGGATGTTACGAGTCACATATACAGAATGCCATCATGCATTTCTCCGATGCATACTGCCTTTCAGTGACTTGGCATAACGGCTTCTTGCGATGTTGCCAAATTATTAGTACTACCCCAATAAATGTGATGGGCGAAATCGATTAAATTCTCAGTCCTAAAGTTGAGTGAAGTCAAATCGTTAATTTTGTGAACCAACCAACAGTTATGTGTGCTTCTGTTATAAATTATTAGCTTTAATAATAATCAATTAGTTTATTTTTATTTCTAAAATCTAGTTGAGAATGCTCCAAGAGCATTGCCAGAACGAACTTAAAAAGAATGGAGAGATGGAATGGGTAGGATAACTGTGATTGTTCCTACATGTAAAGGTAAATCTTTTTATCCGAACCTTCTTTTCTTTCTAGCAAAAATTCGCAAAATATCATCTCTCTATGACTTACTGCTCCCGAGACATGGCTCCTTAAATCTCCCAAAATCGGAACTATTTTTTGGCCAATATTTCAGGAATGGTAAGTCATAGAGAGATAATATTGGTGCTAATCAATATCTAAGAGGATGATAAACATTTTGATACCGATATTAACTGGTGATCAATGGCCAAACCAGTGGCCAGTTGGACAGTGTCTACCCGTTACTATTTGGTACCAAAATATTCACCATTCTCTTAGATATTGAGCAACACCAATGTGATCTCTCTATGATTAACGGTTCCGAGATATGCCTCCTTAAATTTCTGGAAATCGTCCATTTGTTGGCCAATATCTCCGGAACGGTAAAGGTGACGCAAAATATTCCATCAATTCCTTAGATAATTTTTGATACTCTATCGAATGGATGGCTCAAAATTAATAAAATCGCAAACAACAGAAGATAGACAGGCAGACAGATATAAATAATTCAGTAACAAACTTATTCGTTGAAAATAAATTATATCAAAATAATTAAAATCCTCTATTCAATCAAAACAAAACATTTATTTCTGTCGTACATTCTGAAACAGCTTAAATAAATATGTATAGTGTTATTGCCACTACAAAAGCTACCAATAAATATCAAACTGATCTCCCTCCCTTCTTAATACGTTCCCTCCCGCCTAGCCCAAAACTTCCTCATTCATTGTAGGCAAAAGTCATTGTCCCATTTCAACGTAAAACACATTTTCAAAAAATAATTATAATAAAAATTTGTTGAAGATAACATCAATAAAACATTCAGTACCATTGAAAACAGCTTCACTCCATACAATTTAAAATAATAATTTAAAAAAATAATTAGCACAAAAAAAATCATTAGCACAAAAACAGCTTAAAAATTAGGCATTACATCATCTAATATAAATAATACAAAACGTTTGCTTGTGTGTCTGTGTGTGGTCTGGGGACCAGATGAGTAAGCCAAAAGTTACCAAATTTTTGGTCACCTGTATTTTGGTCCAGGCTCCAGACCAAGACGAAGCGTTTTCTTCAGAATTCAAACAGGGGGTCTCAAGGGTGCCGTTTACTGGAACATGTAAAAGTAGTGGAAAATGGCCGATATTAGCGTCGAATCCATAGTTTTTGGGGGCCGGGGGTCACCTGGGGGGATACCAAGATATGTATAAATAATCCAAAATGACCGATATTGGTGTCAAATCCATAGTTTTCGGGGTCGCTGAGGTGAATGGTGATATTCCCACAGCCATTGACTTCCAAATACAGCCTCCATCGGCTGGGGGCCAGAGCATTGTTTTTCAAATTTCGAAGCAGGGATCCTCAGGGGCCGTATACCGGGATATTTAAAAGTAGCAGAAAGTGACCAATATTTTTACTCCTTTCGTTGTTCAGTTTGTTTACATAGATATTTTATCTGACCCATGCGAAGAATGAGTATTTCAGCGGGAATAAAAATAAAAAGCAATCCTCATCGTTAATTCATTTCAACGTCCCTACCAGTTTAAAATTTAATTCCAAATATCAATCCACTTCAATTTCTCCAATTCCCAATCAAAAATAAATAAATAAATAGGGACAAAAAATCATCATTTCAAACAACAAAACCACCACCAATCATCCAAATACTATTCAAACTAATACTCAATCCTTTATTTTAATACATTTTTCCTTCTCTATTTCACCTTACCTTTCAAACAAATCTCATTTATCAATTTAAATAAATTAAATTTATTCTATGTTCAAGCATAACCTTTATTAATTAAATCCCATGCAAAGCATCAATTTCATCATCATCATTTACATCCCTTAGGACCTTAAAAACTACCATGTTCTAAGGTATCAACTGAGCCTACTTCCGGTTGGAGTTTCTAATTCCTATATGACCAGTGTTTTCTTTATTCTTGCATGCAGTATGTAATAAGCAAATACATTACACACACAATTAATTATGTCAGTGATATATGGTGTTCCTTGGACAAAACATTTCCAAACAATAAAGATTCATCTTAGACTGGAGAAATGGTTATCATATTCCATATGAATGGGGGAATGGTGTCCACGATATAAACGCCTGCTAGATATACAACCCACATATAGAAATACGTTGTGTTGGAATGTATAGCTCGTAGGATGCGTTGCTTTACTTATAAAAAAAATATTTCAACACTTCCAGTGTGCCCCTAAAAATGTCATAAAGAAAACACAGCCATGTTCTTTTTTTAAATATTAGATTAGAATTTTACAATCTACACGAAATTTGGAATAGATCGGCGAAAACAGCACGTTTCTAGCACTTGTAGTTTCCGAGATCTTATTGTCGAAAGGACCGGAGACAAATATTCAGACTTTTCTTTGGAGACAAACATACAAACCTTGCATTTTAATATATAGAATGGATGTAGATATTAGATATATAGTATTTTATAAAAATTCTTTTAGAATATGATAATCAACTTAAAAATTTAATTTAAAGTATCAAATTAAAGCCTAACATCAGACATAAGCGGGCATAAGCGCTGGCTCGAGGAAAACACAAGGGTGGGAGGCTCAAGGCTACGCACAAGACGAGAATAGATATTTTAATAATAGAAATATGCATTTTCTGTAGGATTACTTTCATGATACCTCTTCCTAACGAAGCATCTTCAACTGTTGTTTCATAGGCAAACTTAGGATATCCAGTTACTGTAAATCAAAATAAATCAATTGTTAGACGTAGAGTGTTCGAGAACAAGATCCTGAGACAAATATTCGGACCTCAGAGGAACATGAATGGGGGAATGGCGGAAACCTCATAACAAGGAACTACATAATTTATACTTTTATAAAACATTGATAGGGGTCATCAAATCTAGAAGCCTCGAGTGGGCACGTCATGTAACCTGAATGCAATAAAGTAGGAACACTTTCAAAGTTTTAACTGAAACTTCAATCGAAAAACGTCCATTAGGAAGACCTAGGCGCATATGGGAGGACAAAATTAGGATGGATCTCGCGGAAATAGGAATACAAAGTAGAAACTGAATCCAGTTCACTAAAGATAGAAGTCAATGGAGAGCTTTTGTGAAAGCGGTATTGAACCTTCCATATACAATAGAGTTAGTTAGTTAGTTAGTTAGATATAGAGTTCATTGGTTCAAATGAACTGAATTCAATTAGCGCAGGATTTAGAAACACTGCAGCTTGAGACAATTCATAGACTGAACCCCTCCACCCCTTCTTCCTGGACAGAATAATAATTCGAAACTCCAAGTTACTTAACTTTTCTTCCACTCGTTCTGTCATTTTATATTTTTCCATTTCTCATTCTTGGGTACTAATAATAACTTAACTAACAGCTAGGTACAATACAGTTTCAACAGTTACGAAGAAAATTCATTCAACGCTTTTTCTTACTAGAACATGATCTATGTTTCAGTTTATGCAATTAACATCTTTCATCCGAAAATAACTAAAAAATAATACATTCTCCTAAAATCTCAATCTTTTAGAAAATCGAAAATCAAAAGATCCAATACATTTCAGGCAAAAATTTTCTTGTAGTCCTTATATCTCGAGAAGTATATATAGAGTACCCAAACCACAACTAACAATTTACTCACCATGATGCGCTTTTCCGTAAAAAAAAAAAAAAAAAAAAAAAAAAAACCGACTTAAGGACCGTTCAAAAATTTTGTTGCCCCTGATCCACAAAATTCAATATATTTCATACAATCAAACGCTTTCTTGTACGCCCCCTTATTTTGAGAACTACATAAAAGGTAGCCAAACCAAAACTAACAATTTACTCATTATGATGTGCTTACTCCGCAAAAGATACGAAAACTCGATTTAGGGGTCTTTCAAAAATTTTATGGCTCCTGATCCAAAAAAAAATCAATATATTTAATTCAATCAAAAATATTCTTGTATGCCCCAAATTTTGAGAACTACATGCAGTGTAGCCAAACCAAAACTAACAATTTACTCAGTATGGTGAGCTTATTTCGTAAAAAAAAAAAAAAAAATACCAAAACTTGATTTAGTGACCGTTCAAAAATTTTGTGGCCCCTCATCCAAAAGATTCAATATATTTCATACAATCAAACATTTTCTTGTACGCCCCATATTTTGAGAAGTACAAATAGTGTAGCCAAACCAAAACTAACAATTTACTCAGTATAATGTCCTTATTCCACAAAAAAAAAAAAAAAAAAAAAAAACGAAAACTCAATTTGGGGATCGTTCAAAAATTTTGTGGACCCTGATCCAAAAAATTCAATATATTTCATACAATCAAACATTTTCTTGTACGCCCCATATTTTTAGAAGTACAAATAGTGTAGCCAAACCGAAACTAACAATTTACTCAGTATGGTGTGCTTATTCCGTACAAAAAAAAAAACGAAAACCTGATATAGGAGCCGTTCCAACTTTTGTGACCCCTGATCCAAAACTAATTATTGGCCAAGATAGCAAATTTTGATGCAATTTTTGGATCATTCCTTAAATTCTTGTTATTTCCGATTTACTTTCCCACTTCTGAGTGAATTTTATGAATCCTAAACTAACATAATCACATGGATAAGATCTTTAGCCTTAATAATCACTCGGTTCTAAAAACATTGAACTAATGGCTTCAAGTTGAGATTAGATTTTATACACATAGGCAAATTAGGACCTTCGCTCAATCGATTTGCCCCACAGTGTGAATTCTTCCCCCATTTGAGTGATGTATGAATGAAACTTTCATTTAAGAAATCTATTTTATTACGTAAAATGCTAGTAGAAATAATAAAATTCTAAGTCCTAACTATATATAAAACTACATGAACTGACATAAATTAAAGGGGTGCTTTTGGTTGACGTGGAAAGTTGAAATTTGGCTTGATTGTAGCTTTCGGGACTAACCGACAGCAAAATTGCCAAAAGTTAATATTTTTAACTTTTAGGGGGTCTAAAGGAAAAATGAAGAAATTCCCAGTGTTATTTAAATGGCCTTATTTTGGACATATAATCTCATGTTTTAAGTACTTGAAATTAGAATAAAAACTTGAAATTTGGTACGCGTGTTCGCTTTTGTTAGCATTACCTAAGTAAATCAGTAAAAATAAAAATTTCTAACTTTAGAGTGGTTTATGGGGAACTGAAAAATCGTTCTATGTTATTTATATGGGACACCTTTTACAAACCAAAATTATTGGGCACTTCCTGTAGGACTACAATGACTAAATTTTACTCGATTGTAGCTTTTTGGGACTAACCGACAGAAAAGTTGACAAAAGTGAATATTTTTTTTTTAATTTGGGGGTTTCTAAAGGGGAGATGAAGAAATTCTCCATGTTATTTAAATGGACCTGTTTGTGGACTTATTATCTCATATTTTAGGTACATGGAATTGGAATACAAACGTGAAATTCTGTATTCTTGTACGTTTTCGTTGTCGTTACCTAAGTAAATCAGTAAAAATAAAAATTTTCAAATTTAGAGTGGTTTTACGGGAACCTGAAAAATCTTTCTCATGTTGTTTATATGGGACGTCTTCTACACCCCAAAATGTTTAGGCACTTCCGGCAGGATTAGAATGATGAAAATTGGCATGATTGTTGCCTTCCGGGACTAACCTACAGGAGAATTGCCAAAAGTGAACATTTTTAATTTTTAAAGAGTTTAAATGGAATGATGAAATCCCCATGTTATTTAAATAGGCGTTTTCTTGGCAAAGGAAAAGAAACTTGAAATTCTGTATAGTTGTGGATTTAAGATGTGCGAGGCCGATATATATAGGACCTCCTAGCTTATTACAAACCAGAATAACAACTTCAAAAATTTTATCGCAAAAATAGTTTAGTTTCAATTGAAACATTTTATGCCAGAATATGCAAGAACACCAGATTTTGAATATTGTTTCCGTGCTCAAATTCACAGTCCACAATCCCAAGATCTAGCTCCAGGGTTCTTTCCGAAATTTTTGAAAATTGGCAATCCTAGAATGGCAGTTTTAGATATTTTAAAATAAAATTGTAGGTTCATATGGATTTTTTTGGTAACAATCACAGTAAAACTGAAACTTGTAATACAATCAAGAAACGGAGAGTTGGCATTACATGTCCAACGAACTGAATCTTGATTTCTATGTCGAAGACACAATAGCTTAATTCACACAAGTGTTAATTTAATAACACATTCTGGCCAAATGCTACGCAGATTAAGTTCATTTTTTTCCATTTCACAAAAGTAGTAAACTTCTCAATATTTTTTCTACCGCAAATTCTATACAAAAAAAGGTTGAGAATGTTCCAACAGCATTGCCAGAACGAACTTAAAAGGAATGGAGAAATGGAGAGGAAAGGATAAATGTGATTGTTCCTACATGTAAATGTAAAATGTTCTATCCGCACTTTGTTCTGTTTTTCGCAAAAATTCGGAAAACGTCATCTCTTTATGACTTACAACTCCCGAGATATGGCTCTTTAAATCTCCCAAAATTCGAACAGTTCGGCCAATATCTGGGGAACGGAGGCCAGTTGGCCAGGAACCAGTTGACCAGCGGCCACCGGTTAATATTTGGTACCAAAATGTTCACCATCCTTTTTAAGTATTGATCAATACCAATGTGATCTCTCTGTGACTTATGATTCCCGAGATATGGCTCCTTAAGTCTCACGAAATTGGAACTACTTATGGGCCAATAAAAAGAGATCGGTAAGTCATAGAGATGTTATTGGTGCTAGTCAATACCTAAGAGGATGGTAAATATTTCGGTAGAGGTATTAATTGGTTGCCACTGGACAAACCAGCGACCACTTGGACAGTGGCCACCGGTTATTATTTCGTACAAAATTAATTACCATCCTGTTAGGTATTGATCAACACCAATATCATATCTCTGTAACTTACGATTCCGGAGATATGACTCCTCAAATATCTGGAAATCGGCCAATTTTTTGGAAAATATCACGAGAACGGTAAGAGGGACGCGAAAAATTCCATCAGTTTCCCAGATAACTCTGGATGCTCTATCGAATGCATGGTTCAAAATTGAAAAAAAATCGCAAATAACAGACAGACGGATAGACAGACACAGAGACATGCAAAATTCAGTAACGAACTTTTGAAGTTCGTTGACAAGTAGCGAAAGAACATTTCCGGGTCAATACAATAAAATAATTAGGTAGATGTATCATTAATTAATTACTTACCAGTGCTTTATACATCAGAAAACAAAAGGAAAATACTGTTAAAGTTGCCTGTTTTCGGTAGTGTAATTTCCAAGACAATTCAGGCACTTTATTTCATTATCTTATAAAGCAGCGTTTCCCAACCGGTGTGCCGCGAATGGGCCGCTGGTGTGCCGCGAGGAAATCGAAACAAAATTATTAGACTAATTCTATTACAATCAAATTGCAAGACATTGAGTCTCACATTATGAGGAAAAATGTATATCTGTGTTTCACATTACTATGAATCTACAATTTTAAGTTTCATATTCTGTTAATATTCTGTACATTTTTAGGGGGCGCGGTGGCTCAGTGGTAGAGCGTTCACCTCCTGTGCTTGGGGTCCCTGGTTCGATCCCAGCTCGCGCCGAGTGGACTTTGTGGTGGACAAACACCGTGGTCGTGGGTTTTCTCGGGGTTTTCCCGTTTCCTCCCACTTTCTTCAATCCACCATTTCACTCATCTCTCATCATCCCCGTCTCCTTTAGCTTAACCGGCATAATCGTGGGACGTAAAACTTAAAGATTTCATTTTATTTTTTTCTGTACATTTTTACTGTTGCAGATTATTTCGTAACTTGAAATTTTTAAAATATCATTCAATCCTTTCGACAAAACAAACATGGATACAAATGACCTACATTTGTGTTTTAAAAGTACAAGAGATTTGTTTCTTTGTTCTTTAATGATCTTCCTTCTTAATGAAAGTTTAGATACAGTTTTCGAAAAAGAAAGCGTATTTTTAAAAACCTGAGTGCTATACTTCATTGTAATTGTTTTCTATTTTTAAATTAGAATGAAAAATAAGCATAATGATTTACCACGGAGAAAAACAGGTGATCCAGCTTTCTTCTCTGTGAAAAGAATATCAGTAATCACAGAAAAAAAATACCACGGTATTTTATATTTACAAATAATAATAATAATAATAATAATAATAATAATAATAATAATAATAATAATAATAATAATAATAATAATAATAATAATAATGAGTGTGCCGCGAGAATTCAAGTTACACCTGTAGTGTGCCGCAAGTTGAAAAAGGTTGGGAAACGCTGTTATAAAGTGTCGAAGGGCGCATTGTTTCTTTGTTGTCAATTCTACAGCCAGTCTCAAATAATATAGTATTTAATCCATAACGCAATGTTATTACGAACAAAATGGGTCGCACTTGGTCACGTCCTGTTGATCCATGATCTACTGACCCACACCATCTCTGGTCACGAATCGTCTGCTAAAATTTCTTGTTTTAAGTCGCACGCATACGCACTTTAGACTAAACGTGACGGATGACCAATGAAGCTTAATGATTATAAAACAGCTGATAGAATGATAACGTTGGAGGAAATAGGATATCCCCACGAATAGCCACGTACATTATGTTATTCATCACAACCTCGCGTGGTCGAGGATTAATCAAGAAACACGACGTCCTAAAAGTGAAAGCTCTACCACTGAACCTCCATGCTCCACAAATAGAAAATGAATCATGTGACTTAGAAGGTTACATATTTGGCTTATAAATAGGATACAAAGACATTAAGCTGCAATGGGTCTCGATATATTGCAAGAAGATTAAAAATAATTATGCTGGACTAAACAGATTTTTGAGTGAATACAAACTCACAAGATGAGACCTAAAAACGTCCTTATACAAGTTGATGTGACGAAAATGATCACTGCTGAATAAGTTGGAAAAGAATCTCAAATATTGTTGTAGATAGTAGTTGTAGGACTTTCATCTAACAGTAAAGTGCAGTGATAATGATGACGATGATAATATTAAAATAAATGAGTTTATATCAGTAGATATCAAAGTCCCTTTTAAGTATGGGTTGTAGATGATCAAATCGCATCTACTCCTACCAGGGATCGAAGTCATATCTGAAGCACAAATGGCAACCGCACTAGCCATTTAGGCAGTAAAAAGCTATAATTAAAATGCCATTCCATGGTCATAATCAGACAAATTGTTCAAGATTAAGCAATTAGAGAATAGGCGCAACACGATAGTGAGGTCTAAAAAATTCGTCACCCTCCTAAGGGTTGTACAGTCAGTAATAAAATTATTTCCGTCTGGTTAAAATTATTTTGGGGCTATCGGTGGTGTGGCTTGAACGTACAGAAAATCACACTGTTTTTACTTTACTGAAAACTGTACTCAAATTGTCCTTCCATTCTGAAGTTCCTTACGAAACTAACTTCATGAAACAGAAAGAACTTTTGTCGCTGACTGTACAACGGATACTTGAAGCTAACCTTCAACTTGGCGCTTATTCTTCCTTTTTCCTTCAGCAGAAGCGTCTAGAAACTGGAAGGCGTCGACAGCTTACAACGTAAGTTCCTCTTTGCCCGTTTTCTTAGATGCATAGATATTAATTTCGACAGCTGTATTTACAATCCAAAGGTAATTCTAATTAGTAATTTATGTTGTACTTTTCACTTAATTTCCAACATATGTACACTTTTACAGTTTTACTGTTAAGAAAACTAAGTTGTTGAACAGCAAAGAAAATGGACGCAGACGACGCTAGATGTTGTTGTTCAGTGTGCCACCGTCACGCCTTCTTCCTGCAACATCGGTCTTTGCAGTTGAGACGCCTAATCAACAGTTAAAGTTGTGAAGATACGTAGTGAAAGGTAAGTCAATATTTTTAATACGTTTCAAGTGGTAATTTGTTAGTTTGTAATCAAATATCAATCTTCTCTAGCTTTAGTTGCAAGCATTTCGTGTTGGAGGACAAATATTTGTTATAAAATTTGTTGCAAAGTGTGTTGAAAGAGCTGTTGTTACAAAATGACGGAAGTACGCCATTTTGCAACTACTCTACTGCTTACAAAAAGCGTTTCTGGTGTCTTAACAAGAAAGTTATTCTTTTACGTTGTTCTGTAATTTCGTTTATCAAGTGCTTAATTTACTTTCATACGTTAACAAAATTAGTCTAAAATATGTAAATTTTGAATTGTGGAAATGCAAATGTGTGTGTGTGTGTGTGTTTTTTTTTATGAAACTGTTCAGAAAGTGTTTTTCGTCTACAAAATATCACTATATTATGATACTATTGAAATTATTATAATAATAAAATGGTTTCTTTATAATAGTTTAGGGAATCTTGTTAGCTACGATACAAAATATTGAGAAAATTTTTTGTTTTTTTCAAACTAAAAAAAATTTAGACCTAATGTTCATTTTTGCTACGTCATGCGACAGCCATGATTGTCCTGTGATCTGAAAATTCATGAACATTCTAAGTAGTTGTCCAGCATATGCTTTCCACACACTAGCAAGAATTTCTCATTTTTTTTAATGAAATTGAATATGAAAGTGAAATATCCAAAAGAAAAAAAATATCTGTGTTGCAGCGCTCAAAGGTAGTTGCGTTAGATTCCAATTTTCATATACCTAGTATTTGAAACTCACTTAAATTACGTCCTGTTTCTCAAAGTTGCTCAATCCCTAATTAAGCTAGAAAGATAATTTTTATATCAATATATTCCTGAAGAATGGAGTTTTCCGTCGATATGCATTTTATGAATTTAGGAGCGACCACGGTGGAGAGTAAGGGTTGTGTTTTGTTTTGTTTTTTGCATCAGGTTTCTTTGGTGGGTCATTTGCCCCTTTGGGATACACTCATAAAAAATTGATATGTAAGGTAATGAAGTAGTCCACTACATATTGATTCTCTGTATGTGTACCTGTTGCTTATAATGGCGGGAGGAAAAAGCGAAAATTTTGCCAATCTTTTGAGTCTCATTTCTTTTTTTTTTTTTTTTTTAACTAAATCACATTTATTTTGAGGACAGTTCCATTTAAGATATATTTTCACTGAATTGGTCTAGGAGCATAATTCTTGTTCCTGTGGATGATATGTGCAGCAAAAATGATATGCATATATCGTAATACTGGGGGGAAGGGAGGGCGGGTGAATGTCAAACTCAATGAAGTTTTCTTCTACGCATAGCATTTTTTTTAGAATGTTTCCTACGTAAAATGAATTCATTACGCTTTTCTTTTTAGTAAAACGCAAAAATTCGGTTTTCTTTGACACACAAACACACCCAGAATAATTTCTTATAGGAAGAAAAGAGTAACTAATATAGGGTGGCTTCAAGGGTTGCCAGGGACCCCTAATTCTATGTTTTCATATTTTTCTAATACTTTTTGTTCTTTCCTCTTCTTCTTCTTCTTCTACGAAAACGGCGGGAATTGCACATACGTTATCCCACTGGAATTTATCTTCCATAAGATTTCCAGGAATGTATAAATCATTACTCTTTGATAATTAGGGTGATCAAAAGTGCCTCCAATGTAGGGGTCTACGATTTGGTTCAAATCCCTGGCGGGTATGGAAAGGTTAAAATACGTACAGTTTCAAATTTTTGTGTGTTTTAGCGTTTCCGGTGGAGCATAAAAAACTGGTAATTTCAGACATGATCATACACGTCACAATAATTACAGACAATAGAAAAAAACTCAGATTACTATATATGCTACGATTAACTTATTCAAGAGATAAGATGTTTACACACTTACTTTCGCTCTTGTTCGACATTATCCCTAGAATTACCGAGCCCGTATCTGCTAGGTACAGGACCAATGGAGAGGGGTCAAATTTGCCCGTTCTGATTTGAAGTAATTGTTGCACTATATTGAATTTAAGTAAACATTACAAACTAAACTAATAGCATAAGCCTTTGAAGTAGTTCTATTTTACTTTTATCGCAAATTGCTACATATAATTATATATTGTTTACATTATTAAAGCACGAGCATATGTTATGCCACAATTTGAACTTTGGTATTGCCTTTGCAGTGTAAATATGAATTTATGTCCAATTTTGGAACAAAATTTATTACACATTTGTATGTTTAGGTGTTTAAGTAAGGGGCAGAAGTAACATGAAAAAAAAAAAACAATGTTGGTTTTGTTATAGAAGGAAATTATTGCAGAAAGAAGAATGAGTTGCATTTAGTACAAACGGGGGGTTGGGAAACGGTGGCTCAGTGGTAGAGCGCTTACCTCTGGTGCGTGAAGTCCCTGGTTCAATTCCCTGAGAAGTAAGTTTGTTGTCTCGACAACATCATATTCGTGGATTTTCTCGGGATACTTCCGTTTCCTCCCACCAATCCTTTCATCATCATTGACTTCCTTTACTCATCGTCTTCCTTAGCCTAAATGTCATATTCGTGGGACGTTAAAGTGGCATATTTAATTTGTTGAGTTGAGTTGATTTTGAGTTTAACATCCCGTTCAGCAGCGAGGCTATATGAGACGTGGACCTACTGATTAACGTGGAATCCGAACCACATAAGCTCCCGCCGAGAATCGAACCCAGGTTTCGCACGCCAAAGGCGCGTACTCTTACCGCTTAGCCACGAAGGAGCTCATATTTAATTTCATTTTTCGTTTAGACTACAGACTATTAATGTGGAACGTTTGATAACAAACTTTGTTTCCACTACCAACTTTCAGATCCATTTAACACCACATAACAAGCAGAATGGTGCTCTTGGGTGTTGTTTTGTTTTTAAAGTGTTTGATTAGACACAAAAATAAAAGGTTTCATCCTCAAAACCTACAAAGAAATTATTGATTCTATTAAATTGTAAACCTCTACTAAGAGTTCTTTGTAACCAAAACGTGTGTTCAGTTCAACCAGTGGCTCTCAATCACTTAAGTTTGGGCACGGTTTCCAATGGTAGAGCGCTTAATTTGTGGTGCGTGAAGTCCTGGCTAAATCCCCTGCCAAATAAGTTTGTTGTGGAGAACATGGGGTTCGTGTATTTTCCGTTTCCTTCCACATTGCCATTTCACCAATTCTTCCATCATCATTCACTTCCTTTAATCATCATCTCGTTATCTTAAAGGATAAGGGAGACGTTAAACTTGAATATTTCATTTTATTTCATATTTACTATCGGGCATAAAATCTGCCCACAGCAAATTAATATTTCTTTATGAAAATATTACATAAAACTAACAAAAGCGAACATTATCTTATGTGGAAACCATTGAGCATGGAAGGTTCTCAGTTGCAGCAATTGATTTGCCGTTAATGACAGAATACCTATGATGATGAATAACCTACAGATGATAATTTATCCTTAAGTATCCTATTTTCTTAACCTTGCTCCGATCTACCGACTGATAAAGGTCTTATATATATTTTAACAATATTTCAGTTAAATATAAATTAAAATTAAAGATCCAACGACAATTGTATTTTATAATTCATTTAGGTGCAAAAACTGGATTGTCTAGGTCTAGTATCTCTTAATTTTAGTATTTAAGAATATGCAACTGAGATTGAAATTTGACAATATTCCTTTACTGTAGGAAATGGATACTCATAAAGAGTTATCCGAAAACCAAAAACAAAAGCAGGCAGTGGAGTTGGTGACCCGTATCAGTGATGCTCAAGAACCACTGGCCCTAGCTGAAGCACAGCTACGCCAAAGAGAGATAGATTCTGTGCCAACAACTTCTGTTCCATTGTCTCCAAATGGACTTACGAGGAAGCTTGATTCTGCCAGCACTGACACAGTAGAATGCTACGAAAACGCTCCTAAGGTAAGCACTAGTGTTGTATTAAAAAGTTTCGTAGCCTGGTATCATTAAAATTTGTGACAGCACAAGTAACTTTTAAGATGCAGTTTTCAGATTTTAACGATAACATTAATAAATATGTACAGGTTGATGTGAACAATAGTCCGTATCGTATGATATCATTTTCTTATATGGCCAGATCTGGAGATTTATGTTGTGAAGTTGTGTCGCCAAACATGTATAAACATGTTTATTTAAGGAGTAAAATATAGAATACTCAAGAAGCCATTAATACTGTATGTATCTTCAATTACAAAGAAGGTATTTTGTAAAAGTAGAAAGTTAAATGCAGGAAACATTCAGAAATTACAGTAGTTTAAAATACTTTATTTGTGTGTTATCATTGAAACATTTAGTGAGTAAACTACGTTTTAATTAGTTCCAAAAATTCTGAAATAACCAACTTAGGGCAAGATAGATGTTATAAAATATATTGTCTCCTTAGATAATGTGTTTTGAGATGATTAGAAATTTCCAGTTCGTAGTTGTTGTTCATGAATTTATCCTTTAAAACATCATACTATTTTCATAAGCTCTACTTGTACTATAAACTGATTTGTGTCTTTTATAATATTGAAATAATATTTTAGTTAAGGAAAAGTTAGAATTATAGGTTATATTCTTATATTATTAAGATTTAATGATAATTATAGATTATATTTCACTAACCATACTTTGTGCTTGTTTAGTGGAATAATAAAGAGCTTAATGAGGCCATTAATTAGTATAAATTTCACTCAACATTTTCATGGTCTTCGTACAGCATCAATTTTGAGATTTACAAACTAATTGCTTTTCCTCCATTTTTCGAAATTTGCGCATGAGTGTTTACACTCACAGATAAGAAATATCGATTGGAATGTGTCTCATCTTTGGACAAAGATTCTTTTCCTTAATTGTAGAATTAACTAAGTTGTAACTTTGTTATCAACCAAACTGTAAATTCTAGCAAACTCTCAATCTTCTAAGTTCTGTGTAGTTTTGAAACGGAGATTTTTTGTCGTTCATGGATTCAATAAAACAAAATCAAAGATACTATATACCATGTGAGATCAATCTCATTCATTCGATTCGGATAAAACTCTGCATAATCAAAGACCTTGAATTGGTATGTGTAAACTTCTGAAATATTGTGGTATGCAGACTTGGAACACACGAAAATTGATCAACTATAGTCATCTGATCTACATTCAAGTTGACATAGTGATATTTCAACACGAAACACCAGTTTGCACAACTTTATGATGTTCGTACTTTTGATTCCTGACTTATGGTGCATAAAATTTAGGGTAAGGTTCAGTTATATGTTTGATTGAAAGTAAAGTGTTCAATCTAAATAATTAGACTTGAATCAGACCTTAACAGTATTCTGGTATACTTGATACAAAAGATTGTTGGGGTATACTGGTTTTTGATTCACGAGTAATGAGACATTTAATGTTTGAGTTTTCGCGAAATTAGGAGTTGAATCCAATTCATTCTAAGTAGATAATACCTAGCGTAGTGTCAGATTTTGACTCTCTAGAAGTCTTTGAAATATTTTATTTTGCAGTGCTTTGGTTTCCTTGTTGTGGGCCGTAAAGTTTAGGGTTTGGACGTCCGCAAAACAAAATAATAATAATAATTGTTCAACCGAGCTCTTGGGATCTCGATCAGGCTTGCATGATGGTAGACTTAATGTTGCTATACGGGCTTGAGAAATACTATGACACGGAAGCTATTACTTCCCGAAAATATAGGTCTCTAAATTTGGGTTACAGTTTTTATTTTTTTTTTTTTTTTATCAAATAAATAATATTCATCTGATCTTGATCAAGCTTGGCATGCTGATAGAACATGATCTACTATAGGAACTTCTACAGTTTTAAGGTGTCCAGATTTAAAGTTTCCGACTTATACTTCATCAAATTTGGGATTTGCATCTTTCTTTTTCCAATAGGAGCTTAACTCAACCCAAACGATCTAGATGAAATTTGAAATCTGGTAGAAGTTGGCTTGCTGTAGAAGCTTGTAGAATTATACTTGTTTTCGATAAAATGTCTAGTGTTTAAAAACGACAAACGGGTGGGTATAAAAGTAGGGGTAAAAAGTGAGATAGAAAAATGTTTAATTGCACATTGAATGGAATTCTTTACTTGTCCCACATAACCGTCTATCATGTTGACACTTGAGGTCAACTAAACGTTTGAAATATCTAGGTGTGTAACTTTTTACGTAATTGAAAAGTCCAATGGACAACACTCAGCTTTTGTAGGGAGGAAAATTAGGATGTGGCACCATTTACAAAATAGATACCACCTGATCGTGAGTTGTTCTGTATTGAGATAAGTTGTCAAATGTTCTCAAGTTGCTGGAGATAAATGAATAAGACTTAAATGAGATACAAAAACATGAGAGTATGCACATCATAAAGAACTTGACTTGCCCCACAGAATCGTCGATCACATGTCGCTGAGAGGTAACTATAAAATTTACTAAAGCAGACAATTCCATATATCATTGAAACCATCATAGAAAGGTAAACAAATTTTCAGGATGTTATTATTATTATTATTATTATTATTATTATTATTATTATTATTATTATTATTATTATTATTATTATTATTATTATTATTATTATTATTATTTGGGTAAATTAGGAAATTGTCACCATTTCATTATGAATTCTTCTACAGTCAAATAAAATAGTTAAATGGTGGGCCAGAGATACGTTACAAGAAGAATTTTATCCACTTTTTTTAAAAATTCTATTATCCTTTCAATGGTTTATATCTCAAAATTTTGGTGTAGATCCCTGGGGTCTTATTATACGTAACACTGTGGGACAAGTAGAGCTTTCAATTGGGTGCACCAAAAGAATTTTTCCCGTCTATTATTTTTATTATTTACTTTATTCTTGTATTCTCACCCGATTGAGATTCACAAGCCGTGGTCGTTTTATTTCAAACTTCTGGTGTTGTATAAAGGGCTTCTTTACCTATGCTATGGGGTGCCAAATTTTTGCGTGAAACTTGCAAAGCTGATAGATTAACAATTGATATAAAAGTTTATAAAATATTATCATGTGAAAGTATTAGCAATTTACAAAAACACTGAAAATTACCTTTAAAATTTTTCTACAAAAAAATCAGAGTGCGTACTGGGTAATAACATACGCAATGTGATATTTTTTTTAGAATGACACCATTGAATAAGATATCTATTCTTATATTTTCGGTCTGTAAAGGAAAATGAAGTGTACATTTAAGAACATGGAGCATCACCGATTTCTTTATAACTTCAGAGGGCCTTCAGAAATGTATATTTCGTTGTTAGATATTAAGAAAAAATGATGCAATGTAATGTATCTAGATCTTTGGATGTCCATAGACATTTTGTGGTGATCAGGGCCTCTAGATCCAAAGAATAGGTGGCCATCACAACATGGGACATCACAATGCAAATAAAAAGCATGTAATGATATGAATATATATACTGTCTTCTAAGAAATTTGTATTTGTTTCCTTTAATATTTCTTTCATCATTCATTAATACCCGTGTTATTCACCATCCTCTTAGTTTTGACCTAGGTTTCTTACTACCTAGGGATGATTCCATATCGGGACAAAGTATCTGGATAAAACCTATATATCGTCTGAAAGCTCTTGCTATGAGAAGTACGAGACCGTTTTCAAATCACGGGCAAACCCACAACCTCACCTTACAAGGGGCCAGTTTGTTGGTGTTTGTGACCCTATGTATTACATATTCGACAGAAGTAAAAATGAATGTTACGATCCATAACACGTAAGCATCCGAGCCCATTATGTTCCTTTTTGGCTCGTTGCCAGAAAGTGGCTCCTGCAAGGGTTTGGTAATATCACTTTGCACCCAGACGTACCCATTTGGTCAGTGTTGCCAACGAATTGTAAATATAATGTGGCAAATAGTTTCTCTACCACTGGTCGTATATCCATGTAAGTGGCATAAACATCATTCGTCACTAGAGAAAATATATTGTGAACGTATTCCACTCTCAAGGACTCCAGTTTGTCAGTGTTGCCAACTAATTGTAAAAATGAGAAGGTGTAAAACAGGTTCGTACGATGAGAAATTTATACACCAACCTTGGCAGAAACATCACACGATACTATAGCAAAAGACGTTGAGTGTGACCATTTCCCAACCATTCTAGGTTGTCAGCGTTGCCAACCATATAAACATCACGATGTTGCAAGTGACGTGCCTGCAGTTGAACTAATATATAACAAATATGACACAAGCACTATTGGACAATGGAAAACCTAGCATGGGTCAAAGTCTAATTATGTCCGCCAATGCTACGGACTTCATGCAATAATCTTGAATGTTCGCATTAGTTGGCAACACTGCTACACTGGGGTGCTTGGGAGAAGGGGAAACTCACACTATGTTCTCCATTGTCCAATGCTGCTTATGTCACATTTGTTTTATATTCGTTCCGTAGCACGCACGCCATTTGCAACATTGTGATGTTTATACTTGGTTGGCAACACTGTCAACCTAGAATGGTTGGGGAATGATTACACTCAACATCTTTGTGCTATAGTATCGTGTGATATTTCTGCCAAGCTTGGTGTATAAACGAAACCTGTTTTACACCTTCTCATTTTTACAATTGGTTGGCAACACTAACAAACTTGGGTCCTTGAGAGAGGAATACGTCCACAGTATATTTTCTCTAGTGACGAATGATGTTTATGACACGTCACAAGGATATACGTCCAGTGATAGAGAAACCATTTGCCACATTATATTTTCAATTCATTGGTAACACTGAACAAATGGGTACGTCTGAGTGTAAAGTGATATTACCAAACCCTTGCAGGAGCCACTTTCTGGCAACGAGCCAAAAAGGAACATGATGGACTCAGGCACTTACTCGTGATGCATCGTAACATTCATTTTTACTTCTGTCGAATGTTCCATACATAGGGTCGCAAGCACCAACAAACTGGCCCCTTATAGGGTCAGGTTGAGGATTTGCCCGTGAGGGTTTCGTACTTCTCATGACAAGAGCTTTCAGATGATATATAGGTTTTATCCAGGTACTTGGTCCCGGTATGGAATCATCCCTAGTACGTGAACACGTCTGCAGAACAGCAAAACTTATTATTTACCGAGGAAATTAACAGTTTACCTTATTTTCAATTCAAACTGTCAATTTAATTTAAGATCAAAGTATTATAGTGCTAATAGTGGATTGTTAAGTTTTAGTATCTTAAATTTAGTATTTAAGAATATGCAATTGAGATTGAAATTTGACAATATTCTTTTTACTATAGGAAATGGATACTCATAATCAATTACAATAAAGCATAAAAGAAAGGCAAATGGTAGTGTCGACAAGCTCTATCAGTGATGTGCAAGAGGCGCAGGCCCTACCTGAAGCAAGCAATGCCAAATAGAGATAGATTCTGATGCCAAATAGATATAGTTAGATAGAAAAAATGTTTAAGTGCCTATTGAATGGAATGCTTTACTTCTACCACATGACCGTCTATCATGTTGACACATGAGGTCAACTGAAAGTTTTAAATATCAAGACATGTAACTTATTACATCGTTCCAAAGTCCACGGAAAAGTAGGGGAGAAAATTAGGATGTGGCACCGTTTACAAAATAGATACCACTTGATCGTGAGTTGTTCTGTATTGAGATAAGTTGTCAAATGTTCTCAAGTTGCTGGAGATAAATGAAATGAAATCTTTGAGTTTTACGTCCCACGGTTATGCCGGTTAGGCTAATGGTGATGATGAGTAATGAATGAAATGGTGGAATCAAGAAAGTGGGAGGAAACGGGAGAACCCCGAGAAAACCCACGCACACGGTGTTTGAGGAGATAAATGAATGAAACCTAAATGAGATACAAAAACATCAGAGTACGAACATCATGAGGGACCTCATTTGCCCCACAGGATCGTCGATCATAGGTCGCCGAGGGTAACTGGAAAATTTAGTAGAACAGGCAATTTTATATATCATTGGAACCATCACGGAAAAACAAACAACTTTTAAGGAACTTATTATTATTATTATTATTATTATTATTATTATTATTATTATTATTATTATTATTATTATTATTATTATTATTTGGGTAAATTAGAAAATTTTCACCATTTCATTGTGAATTCTTCTACACTCAAATGAAACAGTTAAATGGTGGTTAAGGGATACGTCACAAGAAGAATTTCATACTTTTTTTTTCAAAATAAAAAATTCTATATATCGTAAAATTTTCCTGTAGCTGGTTTCTCATGATATCTCACACTATAGGACAAGTAGGGCTTTCGATTAGGTGCACCATAAGAAGTTTTCCTGTTTATTATTATTTAGAAGTTTTCCTGTCTCTTACAAGTAAGGGACCATATGGTTGTCGCGCAAATCAGATGCAGACATACGCCATCTGATTGAGCATGAAAAGATATGGAGAACACAGAAATTTAAGGTGCTAAGGGCCATAGGGAGCGGAGCGAGGAAAGAGGAAACATTGAATGTCTGCAAAATTGAAAAACGTCAGGAATGACGGGAAAAGTTAATTTCTTGCAAACAGGGAAAGAAAGTCAACCAAAAGAAAGAAACTAAACATAACAAGGGCATCAAGGACGAAGAAAGATCATAATCGGAGTTGCCATCCAGACCGTAGTGTTGCCAGCTCTGCATAACATTGATATGGAAGGTATAGCACAGTATAGCAATTCATGCACAAGGAAAAATATTAGTAACACAAAAGACAATTGAAAAGACTCTGTACACGTGCGTAAAAAAGGTTTAACGATAGTCGTGAGTGAATAATGTACATAAGGGAGGACAAATATAGACATGAAAGTGAAGGGGGTACACATGATAACACAGAAACGAAACTGTTTGGGAGCATCGTTCCGTGATGATGATGATGATCGTTCATCACAGATACGTTAGTGTTCTCCAGGATTAATGTGTGGCAACGTGAGAACTTTTTCTGCCTTCAGTCATTTGTTCATTACCAGTTTTCCTCTAGGCGATTCCAAAATATGATATGCTTTGCGTTTTTCAAATGTGGCTACTCCAATGAACAACCTGGACAGTTTGAAACACCTTCCGCATATTGCTTTGAAAAAGGACTCACAGGGGAATGCTGCAGAGACGCGTGTGACCAGCTTGCTTTTATCCGCTGTGCTCACTGCGAGAAATGTTTGTGTGTTGACCACGCATTCATTCGTGATCTTCGCGTCAACTGCAATTAAACTACAAATGGTGCGTACTGTTCTCTATTTTCCTCCATTTGTATTCACGCAGGTGTAATATTTACTCACGACTACGTTAAACCTTTGTACGCACGTGTACAGAGTCTTTTTCAATTGTCTTTTGTGTTACTAATATTTTTCCTTGTGCATGAATTGCTATACTGTGTTATATCTTCCATATCAATGTTATGCAGAGCTGGCAACACTGCGGTCTGAATGGCAACCCTGATTATGATCTTTCTTCGTCCTTGATGCCCTTGTTATGTTTAGTTTCTTTCTTTTGGTTGACTTTCTTACCCTGTTTGCAAGAAATTAACTTTTCCCGTCATTCCTGACTTTCTCCAATTTTGCCGACATTCAATGTTTCCTCTTTCCTTGCTCCGCTCCGTATGGCCCTTAGCACCTTAAATTTCTGTGTTCTCCATATCTTTTCATGCTCAATCAGATGGCGTATGTCTGCATCTGATTTGCGCGACAACCATATGGTCCCTTACTTGTTAGTTTTAACTTTGGTTTCTTACTGGTGAAGACGTCTGTCGAGCAGCAAAAATTATTATTTACCGAGGAAATTTACAGTTTCTCTTATTTTCAATTTAAATGGTCAATTCAATTTAAGATCAAAGTATTAAGATGCTAATAGTGGATTATTTATTTTTAGTATCTCTTAGTTTTAGTTCAAAGAATACGCAATTAAGATTGAAATTTGTCGATATTTCTTTTACTGTAGGAAATGGATACTCATAAAGAGTTATCCGAAAACCAAAGACAAAAGCAAGCAGTGGAGTTGGTGACCCGTATCAGTGATGCTCAAGAACCACTGGCCCTAGCTGAAGGACAACAACGCCAAACAGAGATAGATTTTGTTGAACCAACTTCTGCCGCAGAATCTCGAAAGGAAGTTACGGGCGAGCTTGATTCTACCAGCACTTTCACAGTACAAGGCCATGAATACGCTCCTAAGGTAAACACTAGCATTGCATTTAAAAGTTTCATAGCCTGGTATGATAAAAATTTGTGACAGCACAAATAACTTTTAAGATGCAGTTTTCACTTGTATAACGATAACATTAATAAATATATACAGGTTGATGTAGACAATAGTCCGTATCGTATGATATCATTTTCTTATATGGCCAGATCTGGAGATTTATGTTTTGTAGTTGTGTGGCAGACATGTATTAACATGTTTGTTTAAGAAGTGAAAAGATAGAATACGCAAGAAGCCATTAATACTGTATGTATTTTCAATTATAAAGAAGGAATTTTGTAAAAGTAAAAAGGTAAATACAGAAAACCTTCAGAAAATAGAACAGTTTATAAATATTTTATTTGTATAAATAAAAAAACAAGATGTTTTAAAACGGATAGGAGAGAAGAGGACACTTCTAGCCACGATCCTTTATAGAAAGACCAATTGGATTGGGCACATCTTGTGAAGAAATTGTCTTCTTCACACCGCCATAGAAGGAAAGATTTAAGGTAAGCGAGGAATAGGAAGAACACACCTGATCGATGATTTGAAAGATAGGAGAAACTATTGGAAGTTAAAAGAGGAAGCTGAAGATCGAAAAAAAAGTGGAAGGAACACTTCCAGGCCCAAATCTAAAATTGAAAAAAAATCCTAATTAGTCCTAGAACCAGCCGAATGCAGAATATTTAATAATAATAATAATAATAATAATAATAATAATAATAATAATAATAATAATAATAATAATAGTAATAATAATAATAATAATAATAATAATAATAATAATTTGTGTGTTATCATTGAAACATTTAGTGAGTAAACTACTTTTTAATTAGTTCCAAAATTCTGAAATAACAAACTTAGGACAAGCTAGATGTTATAAGATATATCATATTCTCTCCTTAGATAATGTATTTTGAGATGATTAGAAATTTCCAGTTCGTAGTTGTTGTTCATTAATTTATCCTTTAAGAAATAATACTTATTTTCTTAATTTCTATTTGATCTATAAACTAATATGTCTTTTATAATGTTGAAACAGTATTTTAGTTAAGGAGAAGTTAACATCTAAGATTTAATGACAATTTTAGGTTATATTTCATTAACCATACTATGTGCTTATTTAGTGGAACAATAAAGAGCCTAATGATGCCATATATTAGTATAAATTTCACTCAATAAGTGGCATGGTCCTCGTAGAGAATCAATTTTGATGTTTAGAAATTAATTGTTTTCCCTCCATTTCCTTCGAAAATTGTGCATGAGTGTTTACACTTACGGATTTAATTTTGTTTAGCACAATAAGAAATATCGATTGGAATGTGTCTCATCTTTGCATAAAGTGCTTTTTTGTTAAGCCCTAACTATATACTAAGTTGTAAGTCTGTTATGAAGCAGATTATAAATTTCGGCAAACTATGAATCTTCTACGTTCTGTGTAGTATGGGAACGCAGTTTTTTTGTCATTCATGGATTCAATAAAACAACATTAAACATATATATATATATATATATATATATATATATATATATATATATATATATATATATCGTATGAGTTCAACCACATTCATTCGATCAGGACGAAATTATCTATAGTGATAGACTTTAAGTTGCTATATGTAAGTTTGTAAAAGGTTCTAGTGTGCAGGCGTTAACTTCCACAAATAGAAAAATATTGGACATCAAGTTCGGAGCTTGAACACACGAAAATTGATCAACCATATTCATTTTATCTACGTCCAAGTTGACATGCTTTTATTCCAACGTGTAATACAAGCTTGTACAGTACTATAGTGTTCGCAGTTTTGATTCCTGACTTATGGTCCATCAAATTTAGGGACAAGGTTCAATTATATGTTCGATTAGAAGTCATGAGTTCATTCTAACTAATCTGCCTGGATAAAATTTAGGATTATTCTGGTATTTTTTCTGCAAAAATTTATAAAATATTTGGTTGTTCAGGTTTGTGGTTCATGAGTAAAGAGAAATTTATGGTTAGATGTAAAATCTTATGGTGTTCAGGTTTTGGTTCACGAGTAATGAGACATTTATGGTTGAATTTTCGCGAAACTACAAGTTCTACCCTAATCATACTAATTACATAATACTTACCATAGTGTCATAGCTTCTCCCTCTCTAGAAGCGTGCACAATGTTATGGTGTTCAGTGTTTTTGTTTCCCTTATTTTCGACATCAAATTTAGAGTTTGGACTTACACAAAATAGTAATAACAAGAAAATAATTATTCAATCAAACTAGTGGGATCTTAATCAAACTTGCATGGTGGTAGATTTAGTGTTGCTATACGAACTTGTGAAACATTATGATGTAAAATTTATTAGTTCTTGTGAATATTGGTATTCAAATTCGGGTTATACAAATTTGAAAAAAGAAATGAAAAATATTCATGTGAGCTATATCAAGCTCACCACTGTAATAGACCACGATCTGACATACAAGCTTCTGAAATTTTATGATATGCAGATTCTTAGCATGTGGGTCACTTGATCAAATTTGAGACTCGGGCATCTCTTCCCCATAAACGAGCGTAACCCAGCTCAATCGATCTGGAAGAAACTTCACTTGTGGTAGGTGTTGTCTTGCTGTAAAAACTTGTAGAATACACTGGATGTTTCAGATAAAACGTCTAGTGCTTATGCTCCACACACAGGTTGGTTTTAAATGGAGGAAACAAAAGGCGAGATAAAGAAAAATTTAATGGGGCATGGAATGGAATTTCCCATTTGCCGCATATGACCGTCTCTCATTGTCCCACGTGAACTCCCCTGAGAATATTAAATAGCAAGGTAGGCATTTTTCTTTACATTGTTGAAAAGATGACGGAAGAGCATCAGCTTTTGGATAGGGAAAATCCGGAGAGGCACCGTTTACAATGTAGTTGCCATTTAATTTTGAGTTGTTCGGCATCGAGATAAGGGGTCAAATGATTTTTCATCTCAACTAGCAGGAGATAAATAGATGAAGCCAAACATGAAATACGAAAACATCAGAATACACACCAAACGGGAGACTTTACTTGCTTCACAGGGTCGTATGTAAGTTAGGTTAACGCAGAGGGATGATTAAGGAAAGAGAAAGACACAATAGGAATGTAAGACAGAGAGAAAACGGGAGTTCTCGAAAAAAAACATGAACACGGTATGTCGACTACGAACTTACTTGGCTGGGAATCGAACAAAGGACCGCACTTGGAAGAGGCAAGCGCTCTACCACTGAGCCACCGTATACCCGCTTGACTTCTTATCTGTAAAACCGCTATTATGTACAGGTTTCGTTACGTATGTTATGAGGTGTCACATCTAGGATGTGAATTTTTCTCAAGAAATTTAACAAAGTACTAAATTTTTACCTGCTATACAAAGTTCTGAAACATTATCGTGTGAAAGTCTTAGCAATTTACAAAACATTAAGAAATTTCTTGACATAAAATTTTCCACAAAAATATATGAAAGTAGGGAGCGGATATTAACACTGCAAATCTGCTATTTTTTAAAGGGTAAACCACTCTTTAAAAAAATATTGAATTTTCAATCTGTAAAAGAAGATGAAGTATACATTTAAGAATATGGAATAGTACCGAATTCTTTATAACTTTAGACTATAACTTCAGAGGGCGTTCGAGAATTTGTTTTCGGTTCTAAATATCCAGGCAATAGTCCAGTCAAATGTATTCGGATCCAGGGGTGTCGAAGGAAATTTTGTGATAATCTGGACTTCAAGGTCAAAAGGATCGGCGCATACGTGAACATAGAATATAACAACGCAATTAAAAACAATGTAAGAATGTGACAATGCATACTGTCTTCTAAGAAGTTTGTATTTCTTTCATTTAACATTGTTTTCCTCATTTGTTAATTCCCGTGTTATTTTCCATTCTCTAACAGGTTTGTTACTAGTCAACACGTCTCCAGAACAGCAGAAGTTACTATTTACCGAGAGAATTAAAAGTTTACCTTATTTTCAATTCAAACGATCAATTCAATTTACGATCAAAGTATTAAGGTACTAATAGTGGATTGTTTAGAACAAGTAGCTCTTAGCTTTAGTATTTAAGACTATGCAATTAAGATTGAAATTTTGCAATATTCCCATTACTATAGGAAGTGGATGCCCTTAAAGTATTACTAGACAACGTAAGAGAAAAGCAGAGAATGGCAGGAGCGAGTCCTATCAGTGATATTCAAAAGCTGCTGGCCCTAGCTGAAGAACAGCAATATCAAGTAGAGATTGATTCTGTGTCAACAACTTCGGTTTCATTGGCTCAAGGAAGACTTACGGGGGAACTTGATTCGAGCAGCACTCTCACAGTAGAGGAAGATAAAAACGCTTCTAAGGTAGGTACTAGATTTATATTTAAAATTTTTGCCGCCTGGAATCATAAAAATGTATTATCACAAGTAACTCTTAAGATGCAGCTTTTCAGATATATTCTCCACTTAGATAGTGTAGTTTCAAATGATCGGAAATTTCTAGTTCATAGTTGTTCTTAAACTATTTTCACGAAGAAATTAAATGTCGTCTAAAAGCAGGGAATTCGTGTTACTATTCGGTTCAAAATCTCTTGTCGTCGCGAATTCTGTCGAGGAATTTGAAGCTTAAAATATATAAATCGATAATAATGCCTGTTGTTCTGTATGGTTGCGAAACATGGTCGCTTACTCTGAAGGAAGAACATAGACTGAAAGTAATTGAGAACAAGATCCTGAGACGAATATTTGGACCCAAGAGGAACGGGAATGGGGAATCGCGGAAAGTTCATAACGAGGAACTACATAATTTATACGGTTTAAACAATATTGTTAGGGTCGTCAAGTCTAGGAGGCTTAGGTGGGCAGGTCATGTAGCGAGAATGGAAGAAAGTAGAAACGCTTTCAAAGTCTTGACTGGAAGACCAATCGGAAAACGACCATTAGGAAGACCTAGGCGCAGATGGGAGGACAATATTAAGATGGGTTTCGCAGAAATTGGAATACAAAGTAGAAACCGGATTGAGTTGGCTAAGGATAGACGTCAATGGAGAGCTTTTGTGAACGCGGCATTGAACCTCCGGGTTCCATAGGCCATAGAGTTAGTTTAAAAAGTTATACTATTTTCTTAATTTTCATTTGATTTATAAATTGATATATGTCTTTAAACATATTTGAACAATATTATAGTTAATAAGAAACTACAATTTAAGATGTAATGATAATTTTAGGTTATATTTCATTAACAATACTATGTGCGTGTTAGTGGAATAATAAATAGCTTAATGAGGCTATATATTAGTATAAAGATTACTTAATAAATGGCATTCTTCTCGTACAACATCAATATTTAGGTTTACAAATTAATTGTTATTCCTCCATTTTGTCAAAAACTTGCATTAGTGTTTACAATCATGCATTCATTTTGCTCTGCACAATAAGAAATATCGGTTGTATATCTCTCATTTTTGAACAAAGATTATTTTCTTTAATTGTAGAAGTAACTATGTTGTAACTCTGTTATGAACCGAATTATAAATTCTATCAAACTATCAATCTTGTAAGTTCCGCGTAGCTTGGCAACCAAGTCTCTTTGTCATCCATGGATTCAATAAAACAAAATCAAAGTTACTATTGATTTTATGAGGTCAATCACATTCATTCGATCAGGATAAAATTATCTATAGTGATAAACCTTGAGTTGCTATATGTAAGCTTGTGAGATATTGTAGTATGCAAGTGTTAGGTTCCCGAGATTTTGGATATCAAGTTTGGAGCTTGAATAATCAAAAATTGATCAACTATATTCATCTCATCTACATCCAAGTTGATATTTGAGCATGCAATACAAGCTTGTACAGTTCTATGAGATTCGTTCTTTGGCTCTTGCTTTATGGTGCACCAAATTTAGGGTAAATTCTTAGTTATATGTTTGGTAAAAACAGATCACGAGTTCAATCTAAGTAATCACATCTGGATATAATTTCGCACTATTTTTGCAAACTTTCTACAAAATATTGTAAATTATTAGGTTGTTCAGGTTTTTGGTTCATGAGTTATGAGACATTTATGGTTGGATGTAAAATATTATGTTGTTCAGGTTTTGGTTCACGAGTAATGAGACATTTAGGGTTGGATATTATGGTGTTCAGGTTTTGGTCCACGAGTAATGAGACATTTAACGTTGAATTTGCGTGAAACTACAAGTTCTACCCAAATCATACTAATTAGATATTTACCATAGTGTCAGATCTTCTCTCTCTCTAGAAGCGTGAAAATGTTATGGTGTACAGTTTTTTTTTCTTTTTGGTTCCTTGTTTTCGGAAATCAAATTTAGGCTTTGGGTGTACGCAAAATAACAGCAATAATAATGAAATAATTATTCAACCCAATTCGTTGGTATCTCAATCAAGCTTGCATAGTAGTAGACTTAATGTCGTTATACGAACTTGTGTAATATTATGAAGTGAAACTATTAGTTCCCAAGAATATAGGTCTTTAAATTTGGGTTATGGACATTTGAAAAAAAAATCAATAATATTCATCCGTTCTAGATCAAGCTCTGTATGGTGATAGACCATTATTCATTGTACCAGCTACTGTCGTTTTATAGCGTGCAGGTTTATACAGTAGTTTACGACTTATACTTGATCAAGTTCGAGATTTTTACAGTTCGCAGCAAAAAACCTGCAACATGAGCATGTAAGTTTATTGTGAAACGACGAAGTCTTTTGCTCCAAAATAAGTGTGCATTGGAGGACGCCGAGGTTTCTCCTGGAGTGATTCGTGCCACTTAGACGTTATGTTGATTCCCTGCGCTGTTAGGTATAGTTTCACAATAAACTTACATACTCATGTTGCAAGTTTTCTGCTGCGGACTGTACCTTTCTTCCCACAAAATGAGCTTAGTCCAAATCAATCGATTTGCATAAAACTTAGCATGTGGTAGAAGTTCACTTCTTGTAGATGCTTGTAGAATTATACCGGATTTCGTTTAGATAAAATGTCAAGTGCCTATAAAGCATAGATGGTGAAATAAAAGTGAGATAGAGAAATATTTAATGAAATATTGAATAGAGTCCTCTACTTGCCCCACACAACTGTCTGTTATGGTACCATATGAGGTCACCCGAAAATTTCAAATAGTAAGGTATGTAATTTTTAACGTTATTGGAAAACCACTGAAAAGCAATCAGCTTTTGGAAGGGACAAAGTTCGGGTGAGGCTGTAACAGCCAAGGTGGGTAATGTTGCCATTACCGTCCCCTCTCAGAAAAACTAAATCTTTGAAAATCAGGAAAGAAAGTTTTACGTTCCCTTCCCTCTACTCAAACAAGTAGCCCCTCCGAGAAGAGTTTCCCGGGCCAGGTATGTGGTTTACAACGCCGCTTAACGCACGTAAAAATGTAAGCTACTGAAAGAGAATGGTATGCTAAAGTTCAACAAATAATAATAAGTCTTCAAAGGTTGCAGGAACATAACTCTACTAGATAAACAACACAAAAAAAAGAATTCCGATAGCATTAACAAATTTTATTTAAAAAAAAAATAAACGAAATGTTGAATCTAACAACGAATTTGTAAAGTTCGTAAAAGTTTGTCCGATTTTGAAAAATATTTTCAACTACTAGTAGATTTAAACAATTTCGATTCATGCAAAAACCACAAGAAATTTATAATTACTGAAAAATTTATCAGGCACATGTTGCATGAAGTAAAAGTCCAAGATGGCTCCTGCCTTATCACAAGACATATTCAGCATAAACCATATTTGAAATACACATATTTATATTATAGAAATTCAATACCAATATTTGAACTGATGGTTCAATTAGAATATTTATCAATTTTCTATCTGCATGGTTTTTTTTTAATATACTCACGGAAAAACCCAGAATAGATTTTTAAATTCACAAAATAAAATATACTATACACAATATTAAATATGGTGTAACACATACCTCGCGAAGAGAACAAGTGACGGGCCCAATCACTTATGTTTAAGGCTCCTTCATCGGAAGGGTAAACAACCAATCAAAATTAAGTATAGTAATCACATGACATTAACAAAAGACTAACCATAATACCAGATCATTTAAATTAAGAAAACACCAACTCTCTATCGCAAAAATATACTGTAGTGGAATACAGGGAGGAAAAAGGAAGGTGAATAGGTTACCAAAATAATAATAATAATAATAATAATAATAATAATAATAATAATAATAATAATAATAATAATAATAATAATAATAATAATAATAATAATATAGAAGGAAACAGTATAGAAGGAAACAGCGCTGTTTCTAATATTAAATTAAATCCCATTTTCCTTTATTTTACTCTATAATACCAATATAAAGATCACTACGGCACAAGGCACCGTTTACTATGTAGTTACTATTTAATTTTGAGTTGTTCTGCGTTGAGATATGGGGTCAAATTATTACGAATCTCAAGTAGCTGGAAATAAACGGATGAGATCAAAAATGAGGTACAAAGACATCAGAATACGCACCTAGTGAGACTTGCTGCACAGGGGCGTCTGTCATGGAGCACCGAGTGGCAACTGGAAAATTTAGTCAGGTAGGTAATTTGATGCATCACTGAGAACGATCATGGAAAAATAATAAACTTTTGTAGGATATTTTTTTATTTGTGTACTCCAGGAGATCAGTATTTCATTATGAACCCTTACACTGTCAGAAAAATCAGTTAAATAATGGGCATTTTGAAATGGATTCGTCGCATGAAGAACGTTTTGTAACAAAATTTGTTTTTCATTATCCTTTCACTTGTTTATCGAATTACATATCGTAAAATTTTTGTGTGACCATCCGACGTCTCATGATAGACAACCCTGTAGAGCAAGCGGAGCTCTCTATTGGATGTCACAGTACAAGCTTTCCTTTCTACGTTGCTTTTATTTTTTTTAAATTCCAGTCCGTTTGTGATTTACAACCAGTTAACATTTTATCTTTTTTCAGTTTAACTTGAAACGCGTATGCCTGTTAGGCTAAGGGAAAGGGATGGTTAAGGTAACTGAAAGATGATGGAAAAATGGTGGAATGAGAATGTGAGAGTAAACATGACTAAACCGAGAAAACCTACGGACACGATGATGTTCAATTCAAACTTACTCGGTCGGGAATCAAATCAAGGACTCCACTCGCCAGTATAACGCTCTACCACTGAGCCACCTTTTCTCCGCTTGACTCTTTATCTGCAAAAACCGGTATTATGTACAGGTTTTCCTTACCTGCGTTATGGGGTGTCGCATCTAGGGTGTGAATGTTTCTCATGAAACTTGTCAAAGTGATAAAGTTTGACCTGTTATAAAAAGTTCTGAAATATTATCGCGTGAAAGTCCTAGCAATTTACAAAAACATTAAAAAAATATCTTTACATAAAATTTTCCACAAAAATATTTGAGAGTGGGGATTGGATAGTAACAGCGGCAATGTGATGCTTTTTTAGGCTTAAGCCACTTTACAAAATACAACTATCAAATTTTCATTCTGTAGAGGAAGATGAAGTAAACATTTAAAACATCGAATATAGTCGCCGAACTTTAGACTATAACTTTAGAGAGCGTTCAGGAATGTGTTTTTCTTTGTTAGATATCCAATCAATGATCCCATCAAACGAATTCAGATCCTAGGGTGTCCAAGGAAATTTTATTTTTACTTACTTAAGCCGTCCTCTTCTACCTTCCAGTGTAGAGGGGTGTTTTCCTGTTCTTTTGATGGTTGACGATTTCGGACATACGAGTTATCAGCCCGTAGTATAGTTAATCCAAGGAAATTTTGTGGTATCAAAAGCTGTAGGTCCAAAAGATAGGCACCCATGTGAGCATAGAGCTTCACAACGCAATTGAAAAGAATGTAATGCTGTGGTCATGTGTACTGTCTCCTAAGAAGTTTGTAATTTGTTTCCTCCAAAAGCTTCTTCATTCATTCATAAATTCTCGTGATATTCACCATGCTCTCAGTTGCAACCTAGGTTTATTACTGCTGAGCACGTCAGCAAAACAGCAGAAGTTATTATTTACCGAATGAATTAAAAGTTTATCTTATTTTCCATTCAAATCGTCAATTCAATTTATGATCAAAGTATTAAAGCGCTAATAGTAAATTGTTTGGATGCAATATCTCTTAGTTTCAGTATTTAAAAGTATGCAATTAAGATTGAAATTTGGCAATATTCTTTTTATTGTAGGAAATGGATACTCATGAACCGTTACAAGAAAACCTAAAGGAAAAGCAGACAGTGGCGTTGGTGAGGTCTATCAGTGATGCTGAAGACCCACAGACTCTACCTGAAGAACAGCAAGGCCAAAGAGAAGTAGATTCTCTGCCAACTACTTCTGTCCCAGGGTCTCATAAAGGACTTACGGGAGAACTAGATTCTACCAGCTCTCTCACAGTAGAAGGATATGAAAACGCTCCTCAAGTAAGCATTGTATTTTGAAATTTTGCAGTCAATTATCATTTTTTTTCAAAACTTCACTTCATTCAATAAAAGATCTGCTCTCGAATTTTCATTCTGTAAAGGAAGATTAGAACATGAAAATTCACAACGCAATTAAAAGAATGTAATGGTGTGATCATACATGTGGTCTACTAATACACAATAACACATGTGATAATATGTAAAAAAAAAAAAAAAACAGTATCACGTAACAGTTTCAACACAATAATTGTGTAATCATCAGAGAAGGAGTGGAAGTCTGATAAAGACACAGTTATTGCGTTGAAACTGTTACGTGATAGTTTTTTTGTTTTTTTTTTTTTTTTTACATATTTTCACATAGCCTTGCTCAGTGTGTTATTGTGTATTAGTACAAAATGGAAACAAGGCCTGATAGAATAGATATGTGGTCTACAAAGAAATTTATATTTAGTTTACTTAATGTTTCTATCCTAGTTTATTAATTTTCATGTTATTCATCTTCCTCTCCATTTTAACCTATACTTTTCACTGCTGAGTATTCTACAGTGCAACAGATGCTACTATTTATCAAGAGGGTTTAAAGCTTTGTTTTGTTCTCAATTCAAACAGTAGTGTTTGGTCAAATTATTAAGGTACTAATAGTGTTTTTTCAAGGTCCATAAACTTTTAATTTTACTATTTAAAAACATTCAGTTAAGGTTCGAATTTGACAATACTTTTGTTTTATTATAGGAAATGGATACCCATAAAGAGTTACCACAAAGAATGAAAGAAAAGCAGACAGTGGCTTTGGTAAGCACCATAAGTGATGCTCAGGAGTCAGAGATCCAGCCTGAAGCACAAGAATGTCAAATAAAGACAGATTCTGTCCCAACAGTATCTGCCCCAGGAACTCGAAAGGAACTTCTGGAGGAGAGTGATTCTACCAGCGCTCTTAAAGGAGAACTTGAAAACGTTCTTAAGGTAAGGACTTGCTTTACCGTTTTTTTTTTAATGCAGCTTGAAATCATAAACTAGTTGAGAGTGCTCCAAGACCATTGCCAGAACAACTTAAAAACAATGGAGAGATAGAAAGATAAGGATAACTGTGATTGTTCCTACATGTAAAAGTAATTACTTTACCCGCGTCTTCTTCTCTTTATCGGAAAAAATCGCAAAATATCATCTCTCTATGACTTACGGTTCCCGAGATATGACTCTTTAAATTTCGTGAAATTCGAACTTTTTTGGCCAATATCTGGGAAACAGTGGCCAGTTAACCAGTGGCCACCTGCTACTATTTGGTATCAAAATGTTTACCATCTTATTAGGTATCGATCAACACCAATATGATCTCTCTATGACTTACGGTTTCCGAGATATGGATCCTTAAATCTTCCAAAATTGGAACTATTTTTTGGCCAATATCTCGGGAACATCAAGTCATACAGAGAAGATATTGGTGTTAATCAATACCCAAGAGAATGGTAAACATTTTGGTAACAATATTAACTGGTAGCCACTGGCTAAGCCAGTGGCCACTTGGAGAGAAGCCATAGATTACTGTTTAGTACCAAAATGTTCACCAACCTTTTAGGTATTGACCAATTCGTATATCATCTCTCTATAACTTATGATTCCCGAGATATGACCCCGTAAATCGGCGAAAATCGGCCGGTTTTGGCCAATATCTCGGGAACGGTAAGAGTGACGCGAAAAATTCCATTGGAGTGCTCAAGATTGAAAAATAGCAAATAACAGACATACACATGCTCACACACACAGGCAGGCAGAAAATTCAGTAACGAACTTCTTTAAGTTCGTTGAAAATGAAAAGGAGTACAAGTGTTTGTTAAGATGCAGCTCTCAGATACGTCACAACCTCTACTAAAACAATGTAGTTTGATATGATTGGAAATTCCTTGTTCGTTTTCGTTCTTCATTGACTTCTGCTAAACATAAGGGCGCTTTATATCGTATGAGTTCAACAGAACCTATCAGATTAGGATGACAGTTGGTACGGGGGTAGACCTTAACCTGATTTATAAGCTTGGGTAATCTTATAGTTAGCATGGTTTGGTTCTCAATTTATGGGAAATTAAATTTATTACTTGGGCTGTTGCGCAAAAGGAAATCAAACTAAGAAAGTAGCTCTACTAGCTCAGACAATCTGTGTGACGTTTGGCATAATTGCAGACTCTGTTCCGCTACACAATGATGTGAAATCTCTAACGTGCAATCGTGAAGTTCTTACTATATGCGCAACGATGTTTAAGGTGTGGTTATTGAAGGATATTAACCTAACTTAACTGATCTCGCTCAAACTTGACATGGTGATGCATTTTCCTCTTCTATACAAGCTCGTTCGTTATTACATGTGTAGGCTTGTGATTACTGAGTAGTGGGTCATTGAATATATAGAGTTTGGACTTGACGAGATTTAAAAAAAAACAAATTCAAATAAAGATTTAGGTGAAAATAAATTAAAAGGACTTTCTTTATATCTGGCTGGAAAAATGACACGTGTAAAGAATATTTCGGTTGGTTCGACATGTATAAAACGACTACGAATTATGATTATAATTATTTCATCTATACAGATTAAATATTTTTTTCTCATATTTCTCAATAAAACAACTAAAGGTCGAGACAAAAACGTAACTGATCTACTATTGGTTTTCTAGTAGTGATAGTGGATGCTCCTCTTGTACAGCCTGCCTTACTAAAAATAATACGAAATTTACCATTTTTCTTTTGCTTGATTATTCATCAGTGAAAGGAGATAATGAAATGCAAGTTACCACAATCATAGATAATGCTATTCTACAACAGAAAATATGAACCTGAAGAATGTTCAGTGTTGCAATCCACAGAAATTACAGTGTTGCCAGAAAAACAATTTCCCTAAAATCTAAGTTAAGACGGCGAGTAGAGAAATGAACTCAACTGCATTTGATTACGTATCATGTTGTTTTGGTTTCTTGTGAACTACTTTTTAATTAACATTATTATTTAGTTGCAATAACTGTATGTTAAATCTATTTTCTTTATTACAAACTAAATACAACTATTATTTAAAAAGTAGTTCACAAGAAACCAAAACAACATGATACGTAATCAAATGCAGTTGAGTTCATTCCTCTACTCGCCGTCTTAACTTAGATTTTAGGGAAATTGTTTTTCTGGCAACACTGTAATTTCTGTGGATTGCAACACTGAACATTCTTCAGGTTCATATTTTCTGTTGTAGAATAGCATTATCTATGATTGTGGTAACTTGCATTTCATTATCTCCTTTCACTGATGAATAATCAAGCAAAAAAAAAATGGTAAATTTCTTATTATTTTTAGTAAGGCAGGCTCTTAAATCGTGGACACATAAGAATGAACAACACCAACTCTGGAATATATTAAGTGTCGTCCGACTGATTAAATCGTCGCGGAACTATGGAGCCACTATAAACATCTGCTTAGTTTGTCAGCTTGAACTGTTTTATTATCTCATTTTGATAAAAAAAAAATCCGAGTTGACGTTTAGAGTCTAAACATTATAAGAGTTTAAAAATGGATATTAGAACTTTTCTAAAATTTCTACCGTATTCTCAGTGATAATGGAGTTAATAACATTGGATTAAGGATTACAATTGTTATCCCACCTCAACTTCCAAAGAACATGAAATCACAAAGTTTAAGGAAGCAGAACGCTTTGAAAGGTGACAGAGGAATTATACACTTTAGTGTCCTTAAACATTAACTTCTCTATATATTGTTTCAAATACTTTATCCGCAGAAATGAATACATCAGTTTGTAACATTAGTATTGTTGTAATAGAGAGCATAGAAAAGCTTTAGCACTAAAATAGTATTTTATGAAATTACAAAGATTAAAAAATACTGGCTGAATCTGCGCTCCCTACACAGCGCATCATTCGCATATGAAAATGAATCTCCTTGTCATTCCTCACATTTGTATATGTCCCTTTACAGACACAAATGAAAGACGTCTTGATCAAAATCGGCAAGGGGAGATTTTACGATTATTTTTTTTTTCAATATCTCGCACCATTGGCAAGATTTGAGCGTACTTCTGTTTGTAGTTTCTAATTCATGTATGATCAGTGTTTGCTTTCTTCTTGCATGCAGTGTATAATAAGCAAATGCTTCACATACATAATTAATTGTAATGTCAGTGATATATGGTGTTAATTTGGCAAAACACTCCAAACAATAAAGATTCAACTTAGCCTGGAGAAATGGTTATCATTCGTTTTTCATTGTCATTTTGCCATGAAACAAACGCTTGAGATATGTGCAACTCCAATATACAATTATGTTGTGTTGGAATGTATAACCCATAGGATATGATGCTTTACTTTTTTTAACATTTCAACACTCCAGTGTACCTCAAAAAATGTAATAAAGAAATAACGGACATTTTTTCAAATATTCAACTGGAACTGGACAATCTACACAAAATTTGGAATCGACTAGGAAAAACGGCATGTTTCTAGCACTTGTGGTTTTTGAGATCTCATTGTCGAAAGAACTGGAGACAAACAAATAAGCTTTTCTTTGAAAACAAACATGCAAACCTAGCATCTTAAAAGATAGACTAGCTGAACCTGCGCTCTCTACACAGCGCATCATTCGCATATGAGCATAAATCTCCTTCTCATTCCTCACAACATCGAGACATGTCCCTTTACAGACATAAGTGAAAGACGTCTTAATTTAAAAAAATAAATCGGCAAGGGGCATCATAAAGGGGAGATTTTTGATTATTTTTTCTCAATATCTCCCACCATTTGTAAGATTTGAGCCTACGTCAGGTTGGAGTTTCTAATTCATATATGACCAGTGTTTTCTTTCCTCTTGCATGCAGTATTTAATAAGCAAATACATTACATATACATTAATTATAATATCAGTTATATATGGTGTTCATTGGGCAAAACATTCCAAAAATAAATTCATCTTAGACTGAAGAAATTGTTATCCTTCATTTTCCATTATTATTTGGCCATGAAACAAACGCCCAGGGCCTAAAATTGAGTGGAGTACTCCACACTTTGTGGAACTGAAGGAAAGGAGTGTGGACCTATAATTCTTAAAGTGTGGAGTGGTATTAATTTGAGTACCTTACTTTTCTCGGATTATGTATTTAAATGTGTTTAGTGTGTCAAACTAAGTCTTACTAATTCAATACATTCATTATGCAGGGGGTTACTCAATTCCATATAACTGCCAGTATATGACATTAAGCCAGAATAAATGGGATACGGACAAAATCTCGCGGTCGAAACATCACCGCCCAAAATCTCTCCGGCCAAAACCTCGCCTGGCCAAAACCTCGCGGGACAAAATCTCGCCGGGCCAAAACCTCGCGTGGCCAAAACCACGTCGCCCAAAACCTCGCGTGGCCAAAACCTCGCCGCCCAAAACCTCGCGGGACAAAATTTCGCCGGGGCAAAACCTCGCGTGGCCAAAACCTTGCCGCCAAAAACCTCGCGGGACAAAATCTCGCCGGGCCAAAACCTCGCCGCCCAAAACCTCGCGAACCAAAATTTCGCTTGGCCAAAACCTTGCGGGATACGTCTCTTGAAAACGGCTCTTATTTCTAAAATAATACATAATAATCGCTTTTGGCTGTTGCAATGGTCTGCCCAAGCAGCTTAATAAAAATTCAGTGTAGTGTAACAATATCTGCTGCTTTTCTTATAAGTAAAAAGAAAAAGAGGAAGGAAGAGTTTGGTGTGGTGAGAGTAGGGGCGCCGAATTCTACTTCGCCTCGGACGCCAGAATCTCTAGCTACAGCTCTATATATATATATATATATATATATATATATATATATATATCCCACTCCCCCTTCCTTTTGTTCTGCCGACAAAGTGAAATTATAAAAGACATCCTAGGCTGGAACCTCATCTATGTTGAAAATTTGATTGAGATCAGTAGGATGGCTCAAGAGGTATAATGTAACAAACATAGTCATTTAATTTATATATATATATATATATATATATATATATATATATATATATATATATATATATATATATATATATAGAGAGAGAGAGAGAGAGAGAGAGAGATTTCCAGAGCATGCATTAGAATTTTTCTTGTCGTTATTTTAATGTAATTATGTGTTATTACTAAATATATACATATAGTAATATATAGAATATTCTACATTGAAGAAATCGTCATGAAGAGGTTTTATCCTGACGACATTTCTTCCCAGGCGACACTACGTCTCGCTTAATTTAGACCAGGCGAGATTCTGTGTCGCGAGATCGTTACAACGAGGTTTTGGCCAGGCGAGATTTTGGGTATGGCGATATTTTGGGGCGCGAGGTTTTGGAAGACGAGATTTTGGCCCGCGAGGTTTTGGGAGGCGAGATTTTGGGCCGCGAGGTTTTGGGAGGCGAGGTTTCGGCCAGGCGGTGTTTTGGCCAGGCGAGATTTTGTCCCGTGAGGTTTTGGGCGGCGAGGTTTTGGCCAGGCGAGGTTTCGGCCCGGCGAGATTTTGGCCCGCGAGGTTTTGGGACACGAGGTTTTGACCAGGCGAGGTTTTGGTCCACGAGTTTGTCGCCGCGAGGTTCTGGCCGCGAGGTTTTGTACCCAAACCAGAATTAATACGTATAGATATCTCCTGGATGGCAGGGAAAACCATTGCCAATTTTGAGGTGAAGGAACTTTTTAACTATATTTAGTTTTCTAACGTTTTCGGTTGCATTCATATAGTTTTAAAATATGCAACTAACTGCACGTTTATCTGTTTCAATAGGACATTGCATTTTTCCAATATAATGAAATGTGTTGTTTTGTAGATAAAAATTACACGATCCTTTGAATCCGTTATAGAAATATGCACTACCAGAGATAACATACATCAATAACCGATAAAAATTTAGCCGAAGCACCGTAGACTCTCAACAACCAATCATAACCCAGAAAATGTTATCCGTTCGTAAGCTTCATGGGAAAAAATCTCGCTAGCCGGCCCGGGTTAATTCTTTTGTCTATAGATCAGTGGTCGCTGTTTGGTAACGATGCATTCTTGTCTTTGGTAAAGTAATTTCATTACTTAAGAAACAACAACGAAAATGGAACAGAGGAAGGAAATAAAGAAACAAAAGGTAAGCCAATGTTCCTTTAGTTCGTCTTTATGCCTGCAGACACGACACCTGACACATGGTTCTCATCTAGTTGATTTACCGGTACTTTGTGCCTACAAGCAGCATAGGGTATTCAATTTTCCATGTTGCTGGGCGTTTGACATTAGGTCTATTTATTTTTATATGGAACATTGGAATTCAAAGCCTCAGTAAAATTATACAGAGATCCCTCCAGGAATTTCTTAGCGTGGGCACCCACTACTGACTAAATATTACCCGGTTTTGAGAAATCGCGCTCACAGTTAGCAGTATGAACAGGTACAGTAGGCAGTAGCCTATAACGCAGTAAATTTGAGCCAAGTTGGGCATGTTAGAGAAAAGAGTACATGGTCTTGTCAGTGGAGAAGTACTTCACCAACTCGGAGTATTTTTTATTATTTTCATGTATTAACGCGGCAATTTTAAGTGTGGGTAAGGTGCAGGGCGGAATTTTAGTGTGGAGCGGCGTTCCGGCGATGCTAAGTGCGGAAAACGACGCCCTACGTGGAGAGATCCCTGAAAATAGGTACGCCTACTGATATAAGAAACGTAACATCTATTTCTGCTTCTTCGCCATTACTTTCCATCGTTTTGTATATGCTGCAGTGATAATGGGGAGTAATTAGAATACTGTAGACTAGTCCCCCCGTATCACTTTTATGAACCTACTATATATATATATATATATATATATATATATATATACACCCGGTGATTCAATAAGAACGTACCAGGCCTATATCGCAGCTGACCTGACCGCCTATATCGCGGTAATTGCATGACCAAAACGGATGTGTAGAATGCAATAAAAATAGTAGCAAGACCAATGGCGTCTCGTGAATACCTTCAACGGGGGGCAACTTCAAAATTTGCAATGGAAAGTGGTATAACTGTTGGAATCGTTCGAAAGGACAGTAAATGTAAGGCAACTTTTAGAGGACAAACTTTGTCATATCCTTTCCCATTTAGTCGCTAGAAGAGTTGTTGCAGACTTCTATCTGACTACCCGTAGCAGGGCTTTATCTCAGCTAATAATGCACATAGAGCAGTCAAACAAGCAATTGAACTACCAAATCGTATGTGTAGAATGCAATAAAAATAGTAGCGACACCAGTGGCGTATCGTGAATATCTCCAACGAGGATCATCTGGAAAATTTGACATAGAAATAGGGGTTGGTTGTGCCTCCATTGAAACAAGCGCACAATGGGAGAAATGTTGAGAGGAAACACCCTCGCACCATCTGAATTTTACCTAGTAATGCGACCGTGTTGGTGCCAACGAGGAAGAAATATGCCAAGGTGTTCCTCTCTACGTCCTTTCCTGTATTTTAGTTTAATACAATACAATTAAATATGAAACCTAATGTGCCTTTAATTTTGTTTGCTCTGGATGCCAAATTTTTCCTAAATAATAATAATAATAATAATAATAATATTTTTAGTCGCTGGTAAACATGATGTACTGGACAGAAAACTGATTATATGTCAAAACAAATGCTGACTAAACTAGTTTTTCTATACTATATAAAATTTTTACCAGTGTGGAGCTGTGATTTCGTTGAATTTTAGGCCCTGCAAACGCCTGATGCATATACAACCCCTATATATAATAGTGTGGTGTTGGAATGTATAATGAATAGGATATGGTACTTTTTTTAATTTCAACATTTCCAGTGTTCCCGTAAAATTGTAATAAAGAAATAATGGCCATGTTTTTTTAAAAAATATTCTATTAGAACTGGACAATCTACGCAAAATTTGCAATCGATCAATGAAAACGGCATCTTTCTAGAGTCAGTAGTTTCCGAGATCTCATTGTCGATAAGATTGGCCACAAACATATAAACTTCCAGAAACATATAGTTTAAAAAGTCCAAAGATGGCAGCACAGTTCTTTTGCATTGATTTCGGAGGAGGCTTATTAAAATACAAAGGCTTTGAACATTCATTTTAAAAATAAACTTTATAAAAATATCTATTTAAATGATTTATTTAAAGAACACAATAATTTATTTAAAATATTGGTCTTTGTTAAACGGAAATCACAAATAACCGTAAATGAAACGTTTGAAATCAAAAGTTAAAGGTTGTAGGTCAGTTTGCGATCCTTTCCTGGCTGAAGGAGATAATAGCTTGTGTGTTTGTTCTGGCAGACTGATCTAGCCAATACCAGAGTAAACCGACGCATACTAAAAGCGACTTCAAGCCTACCTGAGAACCTATCCGAACGGGGTTCTTTGTACCTACATATTACCTCACCTGGTTTGCTGTGTGCACATACATAGGCCGGAGTGCCTGCATCTTCATCATGGCGTCTCAACCTTTGGCTGGTCGTCATTCCAATCTACCACCTGTTCTGCTTACCCCCTCTATCATGTCTGGGAAACCAGGGTTACGGAGGGCACGATCTCTGGAGAAAAGCATAGATGGTCGTTCTCGTTCAAGCTCACCTACTATAGCTTCAAATAGTACTTTACAACCACCAGCCACGAGATCACATAAATTTCAAGACGATATTCCAGCAGATACTTCATCCATGTCTGTTGACATGACAGATTCAAACCAGTTTCCAACTCTGCAAGAGACACTCAAACCTCCAATCTATTCATTTCTTTTAGAGCACTTTGACCCTAAGTATGAAGACGTCAAACGTCTTTTTCTCCAGATCACTAAATACATGCCTCGTTCAGCTATTTCACAATTGGTTCGCACTCGAAACGGTATTATTATCAAAACTACTGACTCAGAGTTTTCTCGCAAACTCCTGAATTTTTACAGTTACGAGATCTTCGGCACAAAGACAACTCTTAAGACTCTCTCTACTTCTCGTCTAAAGCAACCACCCCAACTTGTAGATCACCTACTCTCTCCGTGGTCATTCGCGGAGTAGATCCTACGTATACTGACGCAGAGGTTCAGGAGGAGCTTACTCAAGAAGGCCACAGTATTCTTAAATGCCTTAGAATTCGTAATAACCAAGGCCCCACATACTTGGTGCGTGCACTCACCAATTCCCAGCAGAACACCGATGATCTTGATTTAGGCGCCTATATTTATAAGAAACGATCCCGAATAGAGCCATCTCATACTTCTAAACCGTTACCTATTAGATGTGAGCGTTGTTACATCTATGGCCGACACCCTACCAGTCAGTGTCATAATCAACCGAAGTGCGGCTATTGTGCAGGTCCACATCTAACTCGTACGTGCTCGAACATGCAGCAACCACCTCAGTGCTCTGTATGCCCAGAAAAACATCCAACCTATAGTTATAAATGTCAATATAAACCTTCTTCAGATCAGACCAAACCAGAGAATGTTGTACCTTTTCGTCTCCCGGAACAAGCACAACCGGCGCCACCCCCTTCATTAAACAAACCTGTCACCATTTCACAATTGCTTTCTTTCCTTACCTTATCATTACAGAACATACATCCGTTCTTGCGAGCCCATGTCTTACATCATATTCAATTAGCCGCCAAATATGTTTTTCATGCAAATCTCCATGCCATATACTCTGGACCGTATGTCTACTTTCATTCCAGTGCCCAGGAAACAGCGGTTTAATTCCTTCTCCATGATCCAATATACGTTCTTTCTCATTATGGGGCTTGCATTCTTATTTCTTAATATTCGTTCCTTGCAACAGCATAAACTACTGTTTCAAGCCTTACTCCAAGAAGAACGTGTTAATACATTCGTTCTGAATGAAACCTGTCTTACTTCAAAACTCCACTGTCGTTTTCCTGAGTACCAGCTTATACGCCACGATAATCCACATGTCTTGCGTTGCCAGTGGTGGCGTTGCTATTGGTTTCACGCCTGTCATTCCATATCGTCAACATTTTTCGCCTGTCCTCAACCTTCCTGAACAGCTTCTCACAACAGTCCACTATAAGAACTTCTACATAACCTTAGGTACAATATATAAGCGGCCTGGCTATATCATTCCTTTACCATTCTTTCAATATATTGCTACCACATTTCGTACCTATATTATAATGGCAGATATTAATTTACATAGCCGTTCTGACGCACAGCGGGACCGTTTTCATAACTTTATCACCAGCCACACAACCTGCATAATACTTCCTAAACCGAAACCTACTCGGCCCGACAGTCAAACTACCCCAGACGTTGTCATACTCTCCTCTAATCTTGCCTCTCAGTTTACAGTCGATGTTCTAGACCTCATAGGCAGTGACCACGTACCCATCAAGCTACAACTTCATCCCAGACCAGCTACCATCGATCATTCCACCACCTCTACCCGTACTACACTTCGTTTTGATCGAGCAGATTGGGCATAATACAGGCTCTGTATAGAGGAAACCGTCAATACTGTCTCGCCGCCTGCTTCCGAGGCCGAACTATATTCTTGTGTGGATAGTATCACAAATGCTATCATCTCTGCTACAACCCAGTATATCTCTACGTCTCAATGTTCTTTCTCTCGCTCTCCCCTTCCTCCACATTACCTTCCTCTCATCAAGCGCTCCCGTCAGCTATACAGAGATTATTTACGTACTGGCAATGTTGAGTCCTTGCAACATCATCAACAACTTCTTCGCACAGTCCGAAATTACCTTAAGGCATACAAACTACGCTCTTGGATCAAAACTTGTAAACAACTAGGCACTACCTCACACCCTAGTCAGTACTGGAAGCGCTTCAAGACCCTTACTGGGCAGAACACTCGTACCAATTATCCTCTCATAGACCAAAATCAACCTCTACATACTGACCTCGAAAAAACCAACGCCTTTGCTCATCATCTACAGGGTATCTTCGCACCTCTTCCGCTTGTAAATCCACACCGACTTCATCCAGTTGACCGTTTTAGCACTCCTCAGCTTCAACCACATGTCGACCATACTCTTCCTGACACTAATTTAACATCACCCATAACAGTACCGGATATCACTTCCATTCTCGTTAACAAACACAATACTGCTCATGGCCTGGATAACATTACATATCGCCAGATCAAAGAGAGTCCGTTCTCCCTTCTATATCTTCTATCGCTCACCTATACTTTCATCCTCTGTACTATGAGCTCCTCCGTGGCTAAGCGGTTAGCGTACGCGCCTTTGGCGCGGGAGACCCGGGTTCGATTCCCGGAGGGAGCTCATGTGGTTCGGATTCCACGTTAATCAGTAGGTCCACGTCTCATATAGCCTCGCTGCTGAACGGGACGTAAAACTCCAAATCAATCAATCAATCAATCAATCAATCAATCAATCAATCACTCCTCTGTACTAGTTACTTTCCCGCTCAATGGAAAACCTCGAAGATGTTTATGTTTTTGACACCACAGAAACCTCCCGCCGACCCCACGACATACCGCCCAATACAACTCACATCCACCTTTAGTAAAATACTCGAACGCATTCTAGTTAAACGCCCTCCTATCGTCTAGAAACCTACTCCCTTTCAACAAGCTGGCTTCCGTCCATCTTATAGTATCAACGATCAACTTCTCAGACTCAGCAATTACATTACGACCCACTACAATACTTCTCGCCTTTCCTGTTTAATTCGTTTTGATCTGGAAAAGGCATTTGATAAGGTGTGGCATCCTGCGTTGATCTATAAACTCAAAAAGTTTAAACTTCCCATATCTTACATCCGATTCATCTTCAACTTTATCGCCTGTCGCCTGGCCTACGTTTGCATTAACTCCATCTTGTCTTTCCCTATATTCATCCACTCTGGTGTCTCTCAGGGCTCTGCACTTTCTCCCCTTCTTTATATTCTGTTCGTCGCTAATTTCCCCCTCTTCCAACAAATGTCCATTTATTCCAATACGTCGACGATACTGCCCTACTACCCACGTATAAAACTGTTTATCAGATCAATGTCTATCTGCAACAAGCCATCAATACATTCGTCACGTGCTGTCATCACTGGCGCTTGAAAATTAATACATCTAAAACTCAAACAATAGTCTTCCTTCCACCTCACGCTCGCTCCCATATCCAGCGTAGCCCTGCTCTTCTCAATCTTTCTGTTGACATCACACCCTTAGTACCTGCAAAAACAGTCAAATATCTTGGAATTACATTTGATCATCACCTCACCTGAAAAACTCATTTAAAAGACATTACTCGTAAAGAGTATCTCCGCCTCAAATTACTGAAGTGTCTAACAGGCACTGCTTGGGGACTTAACGCCGACATGCTTCTGAAAACGTACAAAGTTTTCCTCCTTCCAATCCTCACATTTGGTTTCACTGCCTGTCTGTCTGCTTCCTCTCAGTATTACGAAAAACTCAAAGTTCTTGAACGCCATGCTTCACGAATTACCTATCGAGTTAAGCTTCCCAGTCCTACCCGAGAACTCTACGAACGCCTCAGTTTTCCAAACATCCTATACCATCTTGAAGACCTTCGCACCAAATACATCTGCCGCCGCCTTGCACTCAATCAACCCCTTCTCCATGATACTTTCGAAGCACATGCTCGCAGTCCATCTCCATTGCTTACACCGGCTATCCCAACGCCTCTCGCTTTACTGTTCACTCTTTACCGGTTTACTCTTCCTCCAGACCACCCAGCTTTCGCTTACTATCAACCATATTGCCCCGACAAAATATACCTTACATTTAGCCATCACATGCACAGTGAAACCTCATGTATCTAATAGGGCTCCCACCGTCCCTCATCAATGCCTAGTGTCACCCCTAGGCGAGAAGCTAACCTGCGTCTGTCTATCTAACAATTATGCCTGTGATGTGATGTGAAGCGCACTTCATTCTCATCCCTTAGCTTGTACCTTTCCTCAAGATTATGATCAAAAAATCATAATGACCAAGGATGTAATAAAAATGTAATAAAATTAATAAAGCCGATAATACCTTCAATTCATGCATAACCCCTATGCTCCCAACCATCATTGTGCACAACCTCTTCTTGTTCAGCTCACAACTCTTACCTTACAGAGGGCGTTACCCTCTTCAAGTAGTTGCTCACCAACAGGTGGGCCGGTAAAAAAAGTTTTTACTTTGCCAAAGAGAGGGCCTAACCCTCTGAGAGGCTGGAGAAGTATATAATTTTCCGGAACCACATTGTTTGTAGAATAAGTAAATTTTATTTTCTCCTTTCTTAAAAAAAGCGTTTTTACTGTTATTGTAGCATTTCAATAGATAGATACACAAAATATTTCGAAATAGCTATTAAACATTGATATTTGAAATGTGATATTCGTTAAGCTTGCGACACTCAGTAAAATGTGTGATCTTGAATTTTCATTCTGTAAAGAAAGATGAGTGCACTTTTAGGAACATGAAACTTTGAAGCGGAATTATAATGTGATGATGTGATCATCTATATGGTCTACAAGGAACTTTGTATTAGTTTATTTAACAATCCTTTCCTAATTTATTAATTTTCATGTCATTTATTTTCTTTTCAGTTTTTGTTTCGTTCTCATTTCAAATGGCACATATATGATCAAATTATTAAGGGGTATTAGTGGATTCTTTAGGTCTAAGATCTCTAGGATTTACTGTTTAATAATACGCAATTATGTTTGAAAATTAGTAGTATATTTTTTTACTATAGGAAATAATTGCTGATGAAGTGTTAACTAAAACTCTAAAAACAGTGGTTTCAATGGCATTGGTGAAGATTACCGGTGGTACTGAAGAGTCAAGGGCCTTACCTCAAGCACAGCAATGCCAAAAAAAGAAAAATTCTGTTCCAACAACCTCTACCCCAGGATCTGAACAGGGCCTTATGGAAGAGATTAATTCTAGCACCACTCTCACAGTAGATAACGGAAACGCTTCTAAGGTAAACACTTCCTTTATCATTATAAAAGAGGAAAAAAATTGAAGCTTGGAATTACACACAAAAAAATGTGTAAGTATTAGTAACTTAAGCTGGACCTCTCAGATACATCACAACCTCTACTAAAACAATGTAGTTTGAGATGATTGGAAATTCCTTATCCGTTTTCGTTTTTCATTCACTTCTCCTAAACATAAGGGCGCTTTATATCGTATGCAGAGATGGAGTGGGTCAGTGGGTCAAGTTTTCTGGGTGGGTCGTGGGTGAACAGCATATGACCCACTGCGACCTACCACCCACCATAACCCACTGCGACCCACCGACTCAGTCTGACCTACCGACTCACTCTGCTCACTGCATTGTAGACAGTATCTTCTGAAGACTGGTAAGTTTGTCTGCGTATTACTTTCAAAACCTCCATTTCCTTTCCTTTTCCATTTGTTTCTGTCTACTTATCTGAGAAGAGTAGGCTATATCTAAGTGAAAAAAGAACTTCAGGCATATTTGGATATTGATATTTGTAATTGTAATAATAGCAATAGGACTAATACTACTACTTGTTTTTCGAGACTTGTGAGTTTTTGGAGGAGTTAACTACTGGAAAAGTACATTTTTGAATCATTTTAATAATATAAATTATAATATAAAAAATGAATGTAACTATGTGTGCCTGATCATCACGGCCAAATTGCAAAGTGAAATGAAATTACTTTTGGTACATAGTTAGGCCTTAATCCAAACTGGCATGTTATATTGCTTTCATTATGATACATACCCTAAGGAGGTAGTGAGGATCCGAATTTTTGCGAAAAAAAATAGAGTATATCGCAAGCCGTTAGACTTACGGAACGGAAATTCAGTGTATTAACTCTTTATTGAAAATAAACAGAATGTGCATTTTTTTTTTAAATTCTCCTTTATGGAGGGGGGGTCTTTCTATATATGGAAAATTGGTAGTGAGTTGGTTTGTAAAAATAATCAAAAACGATCGATATTAGTTAAGAAAAAATTCAGAAACAAAAAATACAGTGCTTCACTTCATATATCCATTGCTTTCTATTATAATAATTGGTTTATTATATGGAGCGGTTACATCACAGGGTAATCAACTCATAAACTTATGAGAGAGATTGACAAAATTTGTACTGTAAGCTTAATTACACGGAAATTTTGTTTGGATTGTATGCATAATTATATGGAAAATTTTACACTTTCTTTCCTTTACGTTGGTCTACTTACCTTGATTTGGGAGTTACAAATTTAATCCCTTTTTCCACTGAAAAGTATCGATAATTCAACAAGGAAATAATTATACTATAATATTTTAATTGAAATTCATCGTAATTTGGCCCGTGACAAACAGCAGTGTGGTAATTGAAGGGGAAGAAGGGAGAAATTCCCAGGCACCTCTGAACACTTCCCTGGAACCTCGTTCCCTTTTGCCTTCTAGTGGGGGAGGGAACTTGGTAATGATATCAAACCTAAATGTTGTAATTACAAAAATTAAATTTATAAGCAAATAAGAAATCATTAATTTATCAGGCTTTAATTGATAATTTTTGTACAAGATTTCCTATCGAAGGCGTGGTAGATGAAGTTTCTGTTCTCCATGAGTTGACATTGCCAACTGACATGGTCGGTATGGAAAAGATGTTGTATGGTGATAGAGAGGTGATACTTCTTGCTGAGTATTTCAAAACTGACCGAGAAAAATCGTTATCAGACGTAAGTCCAACAAGCATATTGTCGATGAGGAGATGCAGCAATTTCTACGTCGGGTAGAAGTATTAGGCCTATCAATTACCACGACAGAGTGCGAACGGGGATTTCCCCTTATGAATTTACAGATGACTGATATTAGAAATAGACTAAGTGCTCAAACGTTGTCTAACTTGTTGTTCATCAATGTTAATTGTCAACCTTTATACAAGCTCAAAGTAGATGAGCTAGTTATTTCTTGGCTTAAGGATGGACATCATTCCGCTGCGGATGATTTACCAATAAAAAGTTTGTGGTGGCCAACAAGAAATAAACCCGCTTTCAGATTTGTTTCAAGGTGGCAAATTACGAGTTATGGAAAATGTATGCTTGTATTACTAATGGCTTATTTGTATTATTCAACTTTGTACAGAATTTTTAATGTCTTTTCTTTCCTATTTATAAACTAAAAGGTAAACTACTTTGAATAAATATTCATAGTAATTGCAATTATGCATATTTGTAACTTAAATTTAACGTGATGTTTTATTGATTACATAAATTACAATTATGAGCATACTTTATCGAGATGCTCTCACAGAGGGTATCCAAGCACCTTTATACGCTATGAAAAACTGATTTTTCAGATCATGTGTCAGAGTTGATGACGATGGATTTGGGTGGGTCACAGTGGGTCACAGTGGATGGTAAGTCAGAGTGGGTCACGATGGGTGGTGGATCGTGGTGGGTAAGAGTGGGTCACAGTGGGTGGTGGGTCAGTGGGTCGTGGGTCAAATTTTCATTGAACCACGCCAACTCTGATCGTATGAGATCAACAGTACCTATCTGATTACGATGACAGTCACTACGGAGGGTAGACCTTAACCTGCTTGATAAACTGCGATAATCTTATAGTTAGCATGATTTTGATTCCCATGTTATGGGAAATTAAATTCATTACTTGGACTGTTCTTTAAAAGGAAACCAAATAAAGGAGATAAAGTTACTTATCCAATCTGTATGACACTTGGCATAATTGCAAGCTTTGTTCTGCTACAAAATCATGTGAAATCTTGTGAATGTTCATGTGAAATTCTTGCAATGTGGTCAATGACTTTAAAATGTGAACATTCAAGGTTATTAACCTAACTTATCTGATGTCAGTCAAACGTGGCATGGTGATAGATTTTCCACTGCTATACAAGCCTGTGTATTATTATAGGTGCAGGTTTGTGGTTACCAGTGACGGGTCATCGAATATTGACTTTCGATTTGGTGAGATTTTAGCAAATTACATTAAAGATTTGGGTCAAAAATAAATAAAGGGCGATTTTCTTTTATAGAGTAGGAAAAATGACACTAAAAATGCGAGGAGAGTTCAAAAAGTAAAGACACATTTGAGAAAAGCTGTAGTTATTCTAACGATAGAAAACTGAAACATACCTAGTTTTCTACATAACCTCCCTGGACTTCAATGCACTTTTCCCAACGTTTCACAAGTTTTTTGATTCCGTCAGGAAAAGAGTTTCTCGGTTGCATCTATAAGAAATTTTTCACCTTATCAATGACTAGCTGATGGTTGATGTTTGAATTTTTTTAACTTCTGGTGATGATGAGTGTTTCCAAACCAAACTCGCAGCCTTGTTTTCCGGTTCGGGATGATGTACCCAAGTTCCTCAGTCGTTGAGGTCGATGGTCTGCCGGATATTTCATCGTCACATAATAAAGTTCTTCCCTGTTGGAAATACTCTATCAATACGTAGATCTTTCTTCGCGATAAACAGCTGTCACCATGCTGTGCTTGCATTCGAGTAATGTCCACAGGTCTCACACCTTCCGCACAGAAAAAGCGAATCACTGCTCTCATTTCCTCCTTGGTGCAGATAGCCAATGGAGCTGCCATGTTTAACGGTCTGCTACACTCCAACGACTAATGCAGGAATACGAGCGACACGGTGCCTCTAAGTGTTGCCAACTATAATCATTTCGCGCTGGTTACTAGCAGTGTTGCTAACCGCTGGAAAGAGAAATTGCTACTTTTTTGAATTCCAGTCGTAATAAGTTCGTTCGACATTTATGAAACGACTGAGAATTACGATGTTAAATGTTACGTCCATACAGATTAAATATTTCGATTTCCGGTAATTGTCAATAAGACAGCTAAAGGTCGGGACAAAAATGTAACTGATTTACTGTTGGATGCTACTAATGATCGTTGGCGTTTCCTTCCTGTGGGAGAGAATTCTATGATTTCCTTCCTGTGGGAGAGAATTCTATGTTAAATCATGAACACATAAGTATGAACCACACTAACTCTGAAAGACACTTAGGTTTTATCCGACTGATTTGTGCGTCGCAGAGCTATGAAACCACTATATGAATATGTTTACTTTGTCAGCTTGAACTGTTTTATTACTTCGTTTTGGTTAAAAGCTATTAGAATCTAAACATTATAACAGTTTTAAAATGGATATTATTATTTTCCAAGGTTTGTAACCATGTTGCCAGTAACATTGGTGTTAATAACACTAGATTATCGATTACGATCGTTACCAACACCGCCATGCCCGGGAAACATTAGGACACAAGATATAAGGAAACGCAGCATTTCAAAGATTGACATAGGAATAGGAAGGGTCTTGAGCAATAACTTCTTCATGTATTATTTCAAAAGCTTCATTCGTAGAAATTATTACCATCAGTTGGCAACATTGGTGTTGTAGTATTAGAGAGCATTATAGACTTTAGCACAAAAATATTATTTTATGAAATTATGAAGGTATTGAAAAATATGTTTAACAGAATTCTCCCCCTCCCGAAAAAAAAATCTCAAAATGGGCATCTGATCGTGATATTTACAAGGTCATTTTCTTATGTTCACTCAATAAAATGTCTACTCTCGAAATTGATTCTATAAAGGAAGTTGAAGCGCATGAGTTTTCTGAGGAACAAGAAACTTCATAATGCAACTAAAAAGAAAAGTGAAATGAAATCTTTAAGTTTTACGTCCCACGGTTATGCCGGCTAGGCTAAAGGAGATGGTGATGGTGAGAGATGAGTGAAATGATGGAATGAAGAAAGTGGGAGGAAACGGGAGAACCCCGAGAAAACCAACGAGCACGGTGTTTGTCCACCACAAAGTCCACACAGCGCGAGCTTCAACTAAAAAGAATCTAGTAACATAATCCTGAATGTTGTCTACAAAGAAGATTGTATTTAATTTACTGCTTCTTTCACGATCTTTTAAGTTCCGTGTTACTTATTTTCCTCTGAATTTTAATCTGGACTTCTTACTGCTTAGTACGTCTGGAGGACAGCGGAAGTTATTATTCGGCAAGAGGATAGCTTTGTTTTGCTCTCAATTCAAACGGTAATTCTACGATCAAATTATTAATGTGCTAAGAGTGGTTTGTTTAGGTCTAGGATATTTTAGTTTTACTATTTAAGAATATTGTAAAGGTTTGCTTATGCAGGTCCAAAAGGTAGAGCAAATTATCTTTTGGATTTGTTTTTTTTTTCTACTAAATTTTATTACAAAACCTTTTTATTATACATAGTGTGACACAAAATTACTATTATGTAAAAATTTAATAACTGGGTAAGAAATGCGTTTTAAGGCTTAAGCAGTCTAAGAAAGGATCCCTACAGAGAAAATTAAGTGGGATGGATTTAGGATCTTCAATGCTCTACGCAAGCAGAGAGGGGTTAGAAAACCACAAAGCTTTAACCTTTGGATATCCAAGGAGGTACACATATACCCCTGCATATGTTTTGTATATTTTTATGTCACAGACACCCGAGGGTGACTAGCGTTCTTTACATTGTAAGCCGAACTGTAAGGAAACTTATTTCCTCAATAACAATTATTTTGTAAGGTGATTTGCTTACGTACGTGGCTAAAACTACACTTGAGGTACATTTGTACCTCCCTTGGGTATATATGCACCATATTTGTTTATAGTATTTTATTGTTCTATTTTATTGTTGTAAAGAGCAAAATAAAGAACAGGTAATACTAGAGCCTATTACAATATATCGTTCCAATATTGCGTTCATATTCCAATATTGCAACCTTTCCTGCCACAAAAACATCACAAAATTAATACAGTTCTATAGCGTACAAAGAAATTTCCGTTTCGATAACCTAACCTACCTAAACTTACCCTAAACTAACCTGCACTAACAAAACCAACATAACAGAGCACAACCCAACATAAACTAACATACCAATATTATCGATGACAGAAATAAGGATGTTTCTTATTGCAAAAATTTCTATTGTGGTACACCTGTACCCTTGTTGGGAATCCGGAGTTAAAAAATTTCATGGGTATCAAAGGGTTAAGCAAATTGGCTGGCTGAGATTAGAAGCTTTATAGAGTTTTGAGCGAACTAAATGGGCAGGATAGGAGGTCTAGAGCCCCGAGCAAGCTAAAGGCTTTGGGTTAGGATCCTCCCAAAGCTACAGGCAAGCCGAGAGAGTTGAGATGACCAGCTTAAGACTGATCGTATTTGTTATAGTCCTCCTGGTTTTGTAGCTGCTGCAGTATGGTGCTGGTGGTTCTTTTTTGTCACATGATTAATGGTGTCACTGGTGTCTTTGTTGGGTGCCATTGTAGTAGTTTGTATAAGACGCACGTGATATTTTTGATACATACAAATGATTAAGGCAAGTGTATGATGGTGTAAGAATTGGTGGAATGAGAATGTGGAAGTAAACGAGAGTATTCCGAGAGAACCCACGGACACAATGTAGTCCGCCACACACTATACTTGTCCGGGTACTGAACCAGGTACCCCAGAAATCAGACATAAGCGCTCTACCACTGAGTCACCGTGCCCCCACATTTTCGTTTCAAAAACGAGATTAGAAACATATTTTTAAACTCGAGAATTGGTATGTTTCTCCTCTCATCTCGTTCCACTGGAGACGAGAAATAGATGTTAAAATTCCAGTCGAGACAAGACTTAGAAACATGTCAATTCTCATATCATTTTCTAGAAGATAATCGAGACAAGAGGAAAAATTTCTCGAATCTTATGAGCAACACCAGTTCACCCGAATCTAAGATTTCACTCATTTATTGTTACATGATTCATAGTACAAAGTTGTAAATTAATAAATTTGCACAATGATCCTTTATCAATGTTTAAAGATATGTAACTACACAATATATTCCAATAATCAATATCGTTTAAATGTTTTTATGTCACACCTTTCGTGGATCTCTCGTGACCCGGAAATATTCTGATAAGTTTTATATGATATTCTAGAAATCAAGTCATAAATTTTGTACATAAATTTAAAATATCAGAAGAGAAATTTTCGAAGATACACGATAAAAGTTCATCGAAAATCGAGATGAGACGTCTACGCAATCTATCAGATGAGACGAGAAAACCTCAGTTTGCGTCTCGTCTCGTCTCATAGCCAAATACTACAGGGAATACAAATACTGGACTTCTACGAGGTTGCTACACCGAAGATGCATCTTAATACCGTAAACTCTTTTATTTAGTCATTACCTTGATGATGGATTCCAGCTTCATAAGCTATGAAATATTGTCTAAGTGATTAACTTGATGATGGATTCCAACTTTATAAGCTATGAAATATTGCCTAAGTGATTAACTTGATGATGAATTCCAGCTTCATAAGCTATGAAATATTCTCTAATAATTCTCGTAGTTCGAACCATCCTCCCCGCCTTTCTGATTTATTTGTGTGTACCATTCTCTTAATTTCCTTCAAGAGGACACCAAAGCTATCAAACAAAACAAATATTTCTTTTCATATATGAAGTGTGAGAAAGCAATAGATAATATATTTTTTCTTATGTATCAGAATTTCAAACACAATTAATTGAATACTTTTTTTCAGAAGGGATTCCCCGATGGCGCAGAATCGCACAGCACTCCTGAAGCAGATGGAGAAAAGCTTCTAGGTGGGTGAAATATTTTGTATGCCTTTTTGTTAATACAGTGGTTTCTTTTTAAATAATATTTTCATCTATAATTGTTTTAGATAATAAATATTTCTTTCATCGAAAATCACATTACTATTATTATTTCATCAAAAATTTTCACCTAAGGCTAATTTATTGTTTTTAATATTCTTATTGTTGTAAAGTTGTTAATATAGTCATGGGAAGAGGTATCTTTCAAACAAATTGTAAGAAAAGGTACAGCCCACTGCAGTGAACTTTCTTTCTCCAATTCTTAAACTAAATCGTAGTATGCTGCAGTTACTACTAAAATATATATTTATGAAACACGAGCAAAATTATACATTCGCTAAAATTTCTTTAAAGAAAACTCACTTCTAGCGTAAACTACTCATTCGACTTTTTTCCAGGACAAATTAATTATGTCATATTGACAACATGTTAGTGAGAGCTCCCTCGTAGCTAAGCAGTTAGCGTACAACCCTTTGGAGTGGGAGACCCGGGTTCGATTCCCAGAGAAACTCATGTAATTCTTTTCCACATTAAGCTGTAGGTCCAGGTCTCATATAGCCTTGATGCTGAAAGGGACGCTAAACTATAAATCAAATCAGAAAATCGTTCACAAAAAATATTAATCCCTAAGATTAAACTACTCTTTCTGAATTTTTCTAGAAAAATGAGTCATACAATATTATAGGATGGCTGATGAAATATTGGTTTATGAAATACGAACATGATTGCTAGAGGCATTATCGAGAAAATAGCAAATTTTGATTTTCACTCTTCTGTAAACTACCCTTACTTTTGGGCGTAGGAAAACCAATTTAAAAATCTAGAGAATTTCAAAAAAAGCACTTACGTTTGAAATTTGTTCTCGATACATTGAACGGTATGGAATCTAGGCGAGTCAATCGGGATGAACGAACGTACCGACAGATCAGCAGACATGGAAAATTCCGTTTTTGGCACGCGTAGGGGCCATGAAAACTGTAAATCCATTAAAATGTAGCTTTTTTTTGCGATCGCCATACTTCCTTTTATCGCCTCCCGAAAGTTTTAAAAAAAAAAAAGATCGCCGTGGTTTTGTCTGTTGCACTATATTTAATCTTCAGATTTTACCTGGCTCTTTTTTGTAGTATCTTCAAGATTCAGGTAAATAAATAAATAAATAAATAAATAAATAAATAAAATAAAATAAACCTTTAACTTAAGAGCCTGCTTTTCTAAAAAATAATACAAAATTTACAATTTTTCTTCTGCTTCTTTATTCACAAGTCAAAGGAAATAATGAAATACAACTTACCACAATGATAGATAATGTCCTTCTACAACAGAAAATATGAATCTGAATAATTTTCAGTGTTGTCATCCATAGAAATTACAGTATTGCCAAAATAATATTTCACCAAAATCTAAGTTAAGGCAGCGACTAGAGGAACGAGCTCAACAGGTTTTGATTATGTATAATTTTGCCTTGGAATCCTGTGAACCACTTTTTAAATGACACTATTATTTAATTTTTATAACTATATGTTAAAACTATTTTGTTTATTGCAAACTAAATACAACTATTATTTAAAAAGTAGTTCACAAGATGGTTCACAAGATAAAAAAAACAACATGATACGCAATCAAATGCAGTTGAGTTCGTTCCTCTAGTCGCTGCCTTAACTTAGTTTTTGGGAGAATTGTTATTCTAGTAACACTGTAATTTCTATGGATGACAACATTGAAAATTCTTCAGGTTTATATTTTGTGTTGTAGAATGACATTACTTATGATTGTGGTAAGTTGCATTTCATTATCTCCTTCCACTTACGAAAAACAATCGAAAGAAAAATGGTAAACTTTGTATTATTTTTAGTAAGGCAGGCTCTTAACGTCCCATGGAATATTCTACCCACTATGTAAATACTCACCATATTTCTCCAATGATAGCGAGCAGTTAGTGTTTTTCGGTTAGATCTGTTTCAAGTATTATTAACTTTTTGATGCTTGTGATGATGTGAACGCCATTAATCCTTGAACTAGTTTAGGCTATAATAAACTAAAAATATCTAAGAGTTTATTGAAGATTAGTGAGACAGAAGTCAGAACAGTTTGTGATACAATAGGTAATAAATTTTGTATTTAAACTTACGTGTATAGTAACAATTGAAGGGTGAGGGAAAAAAATAAGAAATGTCCATGTGTGTGCTTTATCAGGTGCTTTGTCCTATTTATTGGTGACTCTTGGTACTATTTTACTGTATATGTCATGCATGCGTAGATGTAGTAATGTCCATGTAAAAAAGGCAAAGGAATTTACTAATCCTATTCTTTTTTTACGCGATTTTCAATATTAAACGCCGTTTTCTCGAAACTGCACTTTTGTGACATTTCTTCTTTTTTCCTTTACCCTTCAATTTATTTGATTATGTAGTTGAATATGTGGTTGGGTGAAGGTGTATATGTTTTATGTGAATGCTAGATTTCTATAATTGGGTTGTAATCTTTTGTTACAGTACCAGAAAGCAGTGACAAATGCAGGACAACTATGAAAGTTGCAGATCGAACAGAGGAAGCTGGCAAAAGAACTAGAAAAACGAGGTATCAATTTGACCCGGCCATTGATGAAACCCTTCAAGGTAGGAAACGTATCGTACAATTTCAAAAAATAATCAACAAAATAGTTATAGCTCTCAGAATGAGTGTAAGGAACAAATCATAGCAATTTTACATGTTAGCTGTCATTGGTTGTTACGACTATCTTACTTCAAACTTCTACATGGTTAAATATTAATATAGGATTCACGTTTCTCGTTGGTGATGTTCTGGTTTTGATTTAATTTCAGTATTAATTCATTATTTTTTCCCCCATTTGAAATTTAAGATCTTGTTTATTTGAATCCATTCATACCATTCGTTCTATAACTAACTAACTGTATGGTCTATGGAACTATGCCGGGTTCACAAAAACTCTCCATTGACTTCTGTTCTTAGCCAACTGGATTCAGTTTCCACTTTGTACTCCTATTTCTGAGATCAATCTCAGTCTGTACCGCAGCTGTGTGTACGTCTTTCTGATTGGAATTCCAGTTAGAACTTTGAAAACGTTCCTACTTTCTTCCAGTCTGGCTACATGGAATGCCCAACTGAGGCTCTTAGACTTGATGACCATAACAATATGTGGTAAACGGTATAAATTATGCACTTCCTCGTTATGAAGTTTCCGACATTCCCCATTCCCGTTGCACAAATATAGCTTCTAGGGGAGTGAATATATGTATTTACATTGGAACGAACTGAAGTACGAACAGATTGACAAGCATACAAAGATTCCTTTCTCGTCATGTAGAGGTCATCAAACTTGTCAATCCATTTCACCATACTTTCTTTTCTTCAAGATCACCTTGGGTTTCCATATTGTACCAGATTTATTAAACCAACCTTCGGATGTTACCTGTCTCATCTTGTAGTGTCTTCAAGAGTCAGATAATAATAATAATAATAATAATAATAATAATAATAATAATAATAATAATAATAATAATAATAATAATAATAATAATAATAATAATAATAATAATAATAAACCTTTAATTTAACGTCCTGAAGGCTAAAGGGCAAGAATGAATTTGAATTATTATAAAACAATTGTTCGAGTGAGAATGAAGAAAGAAACCGGGCACCCCCAGTAAATCCACAGAGACGTTGTTGTCCACCAGAAACTCACTTCGTCTGGAATCGAATCGTGAACCCCTAACAACCTTGGTAAGCGTACTGTTAGTTTTTAATGGTCCCTTTATTTTCAAAAGATTACATCAAATACGCGTCTTTAATAATAATAAAACCACCTCTGTCTCCCTCTCTTTGTGTATGTGTGTCTTTCATCAATTTTTCGCATAGAAAGGAGCTACCGCTAGCCATGAAATTTTGTATAGGCCTTCAGCAGGTATAATCGAGTACTATGTTCTTTCTTCGATTTTCTTCACGGAGGGTAAGACTTTGGAGAAGGGGTTAAAATGTATACGAAAATGTATACACGTTTCTTACGGTTTCTTAGAACGTTTTACCTGCATGCAACCTGTACTATGTCCTTGTTATACAGACTTACATAAGAGGAGATGATAAATAAACGAATAATGCAGGTGAAATGAAACCAAGGACAGGAATGGCGAAATAACCCGTTAGTAGGAAGAAAAGTCTGTTTTGTGGGACCTTGAATAGAGAGTTGAGAAAAAGATTCATAAAATGCTTGGTGTGGAGTATTGTACTGTATGGGTCAGAAACATGGACATTACGCAAACATTTAAGAAAACGGCTGTAAGCTTTCGGAATGTGAGTGTGCAGAACAATGCGGAAAATTAGTTGGGTCGAGCGGGAGACAATGAGAGGACGTTAGAAATGGTGGAGGAGAAAATAAAAGTTTTAGATGTTATTTGAGAAGAGGAAGAGAAACAGTTTGGGACGTTGGTTAAGAATTAACACTATATCATGAGGGGCGTGTTAGAGAGTATGGTGGCAGGAAAGAGAGTGAGGGGCGAAGAAGGCTACAATTAATGGACGATATCAGAACAGAAAAATCGTAGGTGAAGACGAAGAGGTAAGCGGAAGACCATGGAGCATGGAAGCTTCTTAGATGCAGTAAGTGACCTATGATATATATATATATATATAATTGTTCTCATCAGATAAGTGACACCAACATGCCAGCATTGGCATCGGAAGTGTTATTTACTTGATAAATTTGTAATTTTGTATTCTTCTTTAAACTTTAAATCACTAACTATTCCTTTAGGAATCTTAATAATTTAATCTCATCATTGAAAGGATTGTAAGTTTTCGAAGAATATCCAAGTATGGTTTTGTTTTGAATTTACTATATGAGTTTCATAAAAAAAAAAAAAAAAAAAAAAAAAAACAGAGTGTATGAATGTTGTTGTAAATTGTTTGAAAGATTTTCTGTTTCATTTTTGTAATTTTGTGTTTTGTTGTTAACATAATCGTATTGCATAAGGCAGCGTTATGTAAGTTGTCTAATGATTTTGGCCCAAATTATGAGAGCCACGAGCTTTAGTGCAAATATCTTTGTTGTATAAATATTTCAGTTTATTTCGTCACAGGCCGTCATCATTATCTACGTCAGGTATGATCCAGTTAATATCTCGTCTTTTAGCCTGAGAATTACCATACTATTTTGACTTACATAACAGACATTTGCTACACAAACAACACTCAAATTCATTAAGAATGAGACAAAATACATGTTAACTATTACTTTAAAATGTGTCTCTCATTTACACGCACAGTTCTGTTTTGCCCACTCAAAACAGTAGCGGAGATCCCAAAAAGTACCTCATAGCACACTTTAGGTGTGTGTGTATAGGTAATTTAAGGTCTATCTTGAGATAAAGCTACCAATCTGGGTCTACTCAAAGTGTTCTATTAGTAAAAATGCTAAATTTCAAAGTAAATTATAAAGGAGTAACAACCTAGGTTGACAAAATAGTAAATTAGGTTGGCAAAATGCTAAATTTCAAAGTAAATTATAAAGGAGTAACAACCTAGGTTGACAATATAGTTGAATATGTGGTTGGTTGGGTGAAGGTCTGTGTGTTTTCCGTAAATGCTAGATTTGTATAATTGAGTTGCAATCTTTTGTTGCAGTACCTTCAAGCAGTAAGAAAAGCAGATCAACTACAAAAGCTACAGGTCGAACAGAGAAACCTGGTGAAAGAACTAGAAAAATGAGTTGTGGATGTGACCTGGACATTGATGAAACCCTTGAAGGAAGAAAACGTAAGTACAATTTCTAAAAATTGTCCACAAAATAGTTATAGCTCTCAAGGTGAACGAAAGGAACAAATCAAAGCAATTTTCCATGTCAGCCGTTATTGCTTGGTATGATTCTCTTCAAACTTTTACATGGTTAAGTATTAATCTAGGATTCAAGTTTCCTGTTGTTGATGTTCTGGTTCCGATTTAATTTCAGTCTTAATTTGAATCTTATTTTGTCTCACATTAGAAATTTAAGATCTTATTTATTGTCATCCATTTAAACTATTCGTTCTACAGATGAGAAAAATAGTTGTTCTGATAACTAGAGTATATTATATTTTATACTATCATATATTACCCGCTTCGCTTGGTTGAATGAAAATTTAAATATGCACAACTCCGTATCCCATATTCATGTGTTTAGTACCCGTGAAATATGGTGTTTTTGTTTTTAATGTCATCGATTTAAACAACATCGGAAAGATGATTCATCATCTCCGTGACCAGGAAAACCATGGATTCGACACTAATATTGGTCATTTTCAATCATTTATATATACACTCACTGACAGAGATGAATCGTAAAGCCTGTACAGATGGCGCAGCAGTCGAGTCATGTGCACAACTGTGCACTCACTGCCTCTACGGAACCATAAGGCAGCTTCAGTCAGTGAGACAAGTGTGTTGTAAATGGACAGTGTCCGTCAAAATGGGTAAAAGTAACGATGAAATAGAGTGGCAAAAAGGGGCAATCGTGTTTGACCGTGCCCATGGCCATAGGGTGAGGGAAGTTGTTGGATTTGTTTGTGTTTCGCAGCGAACTTTTTAACGCGTGTACAAGCAGTGGGGTCATACACGTGGCCACGAAACACAGCGTCAAAATTGTGGTCGGAAGAAGATCATGACTGAAAGGGACCGGAGACGCGTTTCTCGGCTTGTGAATAAAAATCGGTTCCAAACCCGACAGGAATTGCTGCAGACAGTGAATGCAGGTCCATCCCAATCTGTTAGTGAAAGAACATTACGACGGGAACAGCATGCATTGAACATTTGGAGTCGGGCACCTCGCAAGGGGCCATTGCTCACACAGGCACATAAAGCTGCGCGTCTTCAATGGGCCAGAAATCACCAAACGTGGACAGTAGCTGACTGGCGGAAGGTAATGTGGTCTGACGAATCACGTTTTTGCTTGTATTCCAATGACGCACGTCGTCGAGTGCACCGAAGGCCACATGAAGCATTTCATCCTGAATGTGTGCAAGGGCATGTTCAAGCCGGAGGTGGGTCTGTGATGTTTTGGGGGTGTTTTTCTTATCATGAATTGGGCCCACTTACTGAGGTCACCACTACATGAACCAGCATGTGTATTTGAACAATGTGGATGAGCAAGTGTTGCCTTTCAGTCAACATCTTCATGATGAGTATGCTGTGGAGACTCCTATTTTTCAAGACAACGATATCAAAGTTCATAGGGCTGGAACAAGTTGTGCGTGGTACGATGAATACTCCCGAACCCTCTTCCATCTAGATTGGCCTGCAAAGTCAGCAGACTTGAACCCCATCGAGAATCTGTGGGACATGTTGGAACAGCGGGTAAATGGGCATCCTCGCAATTTGGCGGATTTGCGCGGTCAAATCCTGAACGAGTGGCTTCAACTGGATGTAATATACCTGCAAAACTTTGTGGACTCGCTTCCAAACCGAATCCAGGCGGTTATCAAAGCCAAAGGTGCTGTTCACGAATTCTTGAGGGGTGACAAATTTTGAGTATATATATTTCATATATACTCAAATGAATGACCTAGTATATATATTTCTCTACCCCATGTTGCGGACATTGGCATCGAAATTGTCGCCGATCGTCTCAGCGACCCCAGTAAATCTGGACTCAGCACTGGTATCGGCCATTTTCCATCATTTTTAAATATCTCTTCCTTTCCTCACCCATGTTGTGGGGTTGAATCTAAACTTAAACGAGATCGAATGTAACACTGTTCATCTAAGCGACCAACAAAACTACAAATTCGACATTGAGAGTGGCTATTTTTGATCATTTTTATATATCTCTTTCTCCCCTTCTCCCGAGTGGCGGGGCCGATTTTGGATTTAATCCGGATCGGAAATGTCACTGTTCATCTGAATCTCCGAATGGTGTATTTCAGTTTTTCGTGCTGTATTACCGGGGGCTATCTTGGCGCCGATAGCCCCCCAGTTGACCTCTCAGGTTACCCTATAAGGAAAATGGTACAAACGGTACAAACGTAGTACAAACGAATGACCTAGTCATTATTTCAATTTTCTAAATTGGGGGGGGGGGCTATCTTGCTATACTTGTTCGGGCATGAGATAATTTTTATCAATTTACTTTGACGGTGTAGCTTATTGGAAGGGGTGGGGGAGATACATGTAAAAAACAGAAATGAAAGTTACTGCCTTTGTTACTTCATCTCTCTTGAACCACCCGACCGATCTCGATTAAACTTTCAGCATAGATAAGGTTCAACCCTGTTATGATTTTTATTATTTTACATTGACGGTGCAACTTAGGGAAGAAAGGAGAGTAAGGAACATTTATAAATGATGGAAAACGACCTATCGGATGTATAGTTTTTGGGATAGCTGAAATGCACAGTGATACTTGTGACGCTGATTATATTCAGCACCAAAACTCGAGGGAATGGGAGGAAGGATATATATAAATGATCTAAAATGACCAATACTAGTGTCGAATCCATGATTTTTAGAGTCGCTGAGATGAATAGTTTCACATTCAATCTCGTTTATATCCAAATTCATCCCCATATCTTCGGGGAAGGGAAAATGGAAATATATAAAAATGATCAAAAGTAATTTATATTACTGTGGAATCCATTGTTTTCGGGGTCGCTGAGACGAGCCGCGACACTTCCGATGTCGTGTCCCGCAACTTGGAGGAGGAGGGGTAAGATATATATATAAAAATGATCGAAAATGGCCGATATTAGTGTCTGATCCATTGTTTTTGGGGCCGCTCAGATAAACAGTGACACCACCGATCCCGTTTAAATCCAAATTCATCCCCTCAACTTTGGGGAAGGAAAGATACATGAAAATGATCGAAAATGACCAATATAAGTGTTGAGTTAATAGTTGTCTGATTGAATGAAATGAAAAATGACTCTTTAAGTGTCGTTCCCTCCAACATCTGATGGGGAGGGGGTATATAAAAGATATCGAAAATGATCGATATCAAAGAGCGTTTCAGTAATAATAAAAAGTGACTAACGGAACATATTACTATTTTTTCTTAATTTAGCCAACCGAAGCGGGTAATTGATGCTAGTCTAATTAAAATATAATTAAAATAAAGAGTTTTGTTTGCTGTCTGTCTGTCTGTGTGTCTCCGTACGGCCTGGGGACAAGACAAGTGGACCGAGAACGAATAAAGTTTTGCCACGGGTATCTTGGTTCAAGCCCCAGACCAAGACGAAGCTCTTTTTTAAAAAATCCAAATAGGGGGTCTCAGGAGAGGCGTTTACCGGGACATGAAATGTAGTAGAAAATGACCAATATTAGTGTGAAATTCATAGTTTTCGAGGTCGCTGAGATCAATGGTGACACTTCCATTAGCGATGACTTTCAATTTCAGCTACCATTGTATCCGGGCTGGGGGTCACCTGTACGGGAGGGTTACCGAGACATGTAAAAATAATCCAAAATGACCGATATTAGTGTCAAATCCATAGTTTACGCGGTCGCTGAGATGAATGGTGATACCTCTACAGGCGAAAAATAAAGGATGATTGAAAAGGCTAAAGAAAACTAAAATGCGTTGATGATAGCAAATCTTCAGATACCGAAACTGAGGAGCCGAATCTGAGCAGAAAGAAAACTCCCACAGGCGCTGATTTCCAAATACAGCCCCCATCGGCTGAGAACAGAGGCGTTTCTTTTTTAAATTCGAACCAAGGGTTCTCAGGGGTCGGTGACCGGGATATGTAAAGGTAATAGAAAACGAATGATTTTTTCCCCTTTCGTTGTTGAGTTTATTTACATAGATATTTATCTGACCCATGCAAAGCATGTTTATTTCAGCTAGTAGATATTAAATTTTCAATTTAAACTTATGTGCGTTGTACTTTCTTTATTTGATTCATTAAATAGTTGGTTCATTATGTGATTGGTTGAAAGTGTGTGTGCGTTTTCCTTGAATGTTAGATTTGTATAGTTGAGTTGTAATCTTTTGTTATAGTACCAGCAAGCAGTGACAAAAGCAAGTCAACTATGAAAATTACATGTCGAACAGAGAAAACTGGCGAAAGGACTAGAAAAATGAGTTGTGGATGTGAACTGGACATTGACGAAACCCTTGAAGGTAGGAAATGTTCGTACAATTTAAAAAAGTAAGTCCATAAAATAGTTATACATCTCAAGGTGAATGTAAGAAACAAATCAAAGCAATTTTATTTGTTATCTGTCATTGATTATTGCAACTGTCTTACTTCAAACTTTTACATGGTTAAGTATTGATCTAGGATTCAAGTTTCCTGTTGCTATGTCCTGGTTTCGATTTAATTTCAATCTTAATTCATTACTTTGTCCCACATTTCAAATTTAAGAAATCGTTTATTCGAATCAATTTATACCATTCGTTCTATAACTAGCTGAATCTATTGCCTATGGAACTCCGAAGTTCAATGCCGGGTTCATAAAAGCTCTTTACTGACTTCTATCCTTAGCCAACTGGATCCAGTTTCTACTTTATATTCCTATTTCTGCGAGATCCATCTTAATATTGCCCTCCCATCTGCGCCTGGGTCTTCCTAACGGTCATTTTCCGATTGGACTTCCAGTTAAAACTTTCAAAGCGTTCTTACTTTATTTCATTCTCGCTACGTTACCTGCTCATTTGTGCCTCCTAGATTTGATAACTCTAACAATGTTTGGTAAACGGTATAAATTATGTAGTTCCTCGTTATGAAGTTTCCGCCATTCCCCATTCCCGTTCCTCTTGAGTCTGAATATTCGTCTCAGGATCTTGGTCTCGGATACTTCCAGTCTGCTTTCTCCCCTCAGAGTAAGCGACCATATTTCGCAACCAGACAGCACAGCACAGAAATACAGTCCGATGCACTGTATTTCTCCAATGAGTTAGTGTTTTTCTATTAGGTCCTTTCAGCTATTAGTAACTTCTTCATGTTGACGATGATGTGGATGTTATTAATCTTTGAACTTTTCCAGCATATGATTAACTAAAGAAAGTATTTAACAGTTTCTTTAAGATTAGTGAGGAACACGTCAGAACAATTTGTGAAACAATAGATGATAAATTTTGAATTTAAACTTATGTGCATAGTAATAAATAATTTCTTTATTTGATTCGTTAAATTATTAAGGAATCTTAATATTTTAGTTTCATTATTGAACATATTATAGGTTAATTTTAAGTTTTAGAAGAATATCCAAGTTTGGTTTTGTTTTGATTTTCGTATATCAGTTTTACAGTTAGCTAAGGACAGAAGTCAGTGGAAAGCTTTTGTGAACGCGGCATTGAACCTGCGGGTTCCATAGGCCATAGAGTTAGTTAGTTAGTTAGTTTTATATGAGTTCTACAAGAACACGGTCTATGAATGTTGTTAATGTTGTAAATTGTTTGAAAGGTTTCCTGTTTCATTCTTGTAATTTTATGTTCTGTTGTTAACATAAACACATTGCATCGGACTGCGTTATGTAAGTTGCCTAATGATTTCGACCCAAATTATGAGAGCCACGAGCTGTGGTGCAAATATCTTTGTTGTATAAATATTTCAGTTTATTTCGTCACAGGTCGTCATTATCATCTACGTCAGGTATGATCCAGTTAACGGCTCGTCTTTTAGCCTGAGAATTACCATACTATTTTGACTTACCTAACATACATTTGCTACACAAACAACACTCAAATTCATTAAGAATGAGACAAAATACATGTTAACTATTACTTTAAAATGTGTCTCTCATTTACACGCACAGTTCTGTTTTGCCGACTCAGAAAAGTGGCGGAGATCCCAAAAAGCACCTCATAGCACATTTTAGGTGTGTGTATAGATAATTTAAAGTATATCTCGAGATAACGCTTCCAATCTGGGTCTAGTCAAAGTGTTGTATTAGTAAAAATGCTACATTTCAAAGTAAATTTTAAAAGAGTAACAACCTAGGTGGACAAAATTGTTGAATATGTGGTTGGTTGGGTGAAGGTCTAGATTTGTATGATTGAGTTGTACTCTTTTGTTGCAGTAACAACCCAAGTTGACAAAATAGTTCAATATGTGGTTGGTTGGGTGAAGGTCTGTGTGTTTTCCGTAAATGCTAGATTTGTATAATTGAGTTATAATCTTTTGTTGCAGTACCTTCAAGCAGTAAGAAAAGCAGATCAACTACAATAGCTACAGGTCGAAGAGAGAAACCTGGCGAAAGAACTAGAAAAATGAGTTGTAGATGTGACCTGGACATTGATGAAACCCTTGAAGGAAGAAAACGTAAGTACAATTTCTAAAAATTGTCCACAAAATAGTTATAGCACTCAAGGTCAACGAAACGAACAAATCAAACCAATTTTCCATGTCAGCCGTTATTGCTTGGTATGATTCTCTTCAAACTTTTACATGGTTAAGTATTGATCGAGGATCCAAATTTCCTGTTGTTGATGTTCTGGTTTCGATTTAATTTCAGTTTTAATTTCAGTCTTATTTTGCTTCATATTAGAAATTTAAGATCTTATTTATTGTAATCCATTTCAACTATTCGTTCTACAGATGAGTTGTACAGATGAAAATAGTTGTTCTGATAACTAGAGTATATTATATTTTATACTACCATATATTACCCGCTTCGCAGGGTTGAAACAAGAATTTAGATATGCACAATTCTGTGTTTAGTACCCGTGAAATATGCTGTTTTTGTTTCTAATGGCATCGATTTAAACAACATCGGAAAGATGATTCATCATCTCCGTGACCAGGAAATCCATGGATTCGACACTAATATTGATCATTTTCGATCATTTATATATATATTCCTCTCTCCCATGTTGCGGGCCATGGCGTCGAAAGTGTCGCCGTTCGTCTCAGCGACCCCTGTAAATGTGGACTCAGCACTACTATCGGTCATTTTCTATTATTTCTAAATATCTCTTCCTCTCGTCCCCCATTTTGCGGGGTTGAATCTAAACTTAAACGGGGTCGAATGTATCACTGTTCATCTAAGCGACCAAGAAAACTACAAATTCGACATTAATAGTGGCTATTTTTGATCATTTTATATATCTTTTTCTCCCCTTCCCCCGAGTGGCGGGGCCGATTTTGGATTTAATCCGGATCGGAAATGTCACTGTTCATCTGAATCTCCGAATGGTGTATTTCGTATGGTGTATTTCAATTTTTCGTGCTGTGATACCGGGGGCTATCTTGGCGCCAAGATAACACGCCCCAAATGTCATCATCTCTTTCTCGAAAAATATCAGTGTACAAATAAAACATTTTTCGGTACAAATGATTTGCATTCGAATGGTGTATATTAATTTTTTGCACTGTGATACGGGGAAGGCTATCTCGGCACCAAATATCATCCCCTGTCACTCGAAAACTATCAGGGTACAAACAAAATTTTGGGGGTACAAACGGTACAGACGATTTGCTTTCGAATGGTGTATTTCAGTTTTTGTGGTGTGATATGAGGGGGCTATCTTGGTGCCATGATAGCCCCCCAAATGTCATCCTCTGTTTCTCAAAATTATCAAGGTACAAACAAAACTATTTTCTGTACAAACATTACAAACTATTTGCTTTCGAATGGTGTATTTCCATTTTTTGTGCTGTGACACGGGAGTCTATCTTGGCGGCAAGATAGCCCCCAGTTGACCTATAAGGAAAATGGTACAAACGAAAATATTTTTTTTAATACAAACGGTACAAACGTAGTACAAACGAATAACCTAGTCATTCTTTCAATTTTCTAAATTGGGGGGGGCTATCTTGCTATACTTGTTCGTGCATGAGATAATTCTTATCAATTTACTTTGACGGTGTAGCTTATGGGAAGAGGTGGGAGAGATACATGCTAAAAATAGAAATGAAACTGACTGTCTTTGTTACTTCATCACTCTTGAACCACCCGACGGATCTCGATCAAACTTTCAGCAGAGATGAGGTTCAAGGCTGTAATGATTTTTATTATTTTACATTGATGGTGCAACTTAGGGAAGAAAGGAGAGTAAGGAACATTTATCGAAAGCTACCTATCGGATCTATAGCTTTTGGGGTCGCTGAAATGCACAGTGACATTTCTGACGCTGATTATATTCAGCACCAAAACTTGAGGGAGTGAGAGCTAGGATATATATAAATGATCTAAAAGAACAATATTAGTGCCTAATCCATGATTTCTGGAGTCGCTGAGATGAACAGTGGCACTTTCAATCCCGTTTATATCCAAATTCATTCCCATATCTTGGGGAAGGGAAAAGGGAAATACATAAAAATAATCAAAACTAATTTATATTACAGTGGAATCCATTGTTTTCGGGGTCGCTGAGACGAGTAGTGACACTTCCGATGTCATGTCCCGCAACTTGAAGGAGGAGGGGGAAGATACATAAAAATGATAGAAAATGGCCGATATTAGTGTCTGATCCATAATTTTAGAGGCCTCTCTGATGAACAGTGACACCTCCGATCCCGTTTAAAACCAAATTTAGCCCCCCAACTTTGGGGAAGGAAAGATACATGAAAATGATCGAAAATGACCAATATCAGTGTTGAATTCATAGTTATCAGGGTGAATGAAATGAAAAATGACTCTTTGGGTGTCGTTCCCTGCAACATGGGATGATGAGGGGGATATATAAAAATGATCGAAAATGATCGATATCAAAGAGCTCTTCAGTAATACAAAAAGTGACTAACGGAACATATTACTATTTTTTCTTAATTTAACCCACCGAAGCGGGTAATTGATGCTCGTCTAATTAAAATATAATTAAAATAAAAAGTTTTGTTTGCTGTCTGTCTGTCTGTGTGTCTCCGTACGGCCTGGGGACAAGACAAGTGGACCGAGAACGATTAAATTGTTGCCATGGGTATCTTGGTTCAGGCCCCAGACCAAGACGAAGCTCTTTTTTAAAAAATCCAAATAGGGGGTCTCAGGAGAGGCGTTTACCGGGACATAAAATGTAGTAGAAAATGACCAATATTAGTGTGAAATTCATAGTTTTCGAGGTTGCTGAGATCAATGGTGACACTTCCATTAGCGATGACTTTCAATTTCAGCTACCATTGTATTCGGGCTGGGGGTCACCTGTACGGGGGGTTACCGAGACATGTAAAAATAATCCAAAATGACCGATATTAGTGTCAAATCCATAGTTTACGCGGTCGCTGAGATGAATGGTGATACCTCTACAGGCGAAAAATAAAGGATGATTGAAAAGGCTAAAGAAAACTAAAATGCGTTGATGATAGCAAATCTTCAGATACCGAAACTGAGGAGCCGAATCTGAGCAGAAAGAAAACTCCCACAGGCGCTGATTTCCAAATACAGCCCCCATCGGCTGAGAACAGAGGCGTTTCTTTTTTAAATTCGAACCAAAAGTTCTCAGGGGTCGGTGACCGGGATATGTAAAGGTAATAGAAAACGAATGATTTTTTCCCCTTTCGTTGTTGAGTTTATTTACATAGATATTTATCTGACCCATGCAAAGCATGTTTATTTCAGCTAGTAGATATTAAATTTTCAATTTAAACTTATGTGCGTTGTACTTTCTTTATTTGATTCATTAAATAGTTGGTTCATTATGTGATTTGTTGAAAGTGTGTGTGCGTTTTCCTTGAATGTTAGATTTGTATAGTTGAGTTGTAATCTTTTGTTATAGTACCAGCAAGCAGTGACAAAAGCAAGTCAACTATGAAAATTACATGTCGAACAGAGAAAACTGGCGAAAGGGCTAGAAAAATGAGTTGTGGATGTGAACTGGACATTGATGAAACCCTTGAAGGTAGGAAATGTTCGTACAATTTAAAAAAGTAAGTCCATAAAATAGTTATACATCTCAAGGTGAATGTAAGAAACAAATCAAAGCAATTTTATTTGTTATCTGTCATTGATTATTACGACTGTCTTACTTCAAACTTTTACATGGTTAAGTATTGATCTAGGATTCAAGTTTTCTCTTGATTATGTCCTGGTTTCGATTTAATTTCAGTCTTAATTCATTACTTTGTCTCACATTTCAAATTTAAGAAATCGTTTATTCGAATCAATTTATACCATTCGTTCTATAACTAACTGACTCTATGGCCTATGGAACTCTGAAGTTCAATGCCGGGTTCACAAAAGCTCTTCACTGACTTTTATCCTTAGCCAACTGGATCCAGTTTCTACTTTATATTCGTATTTCTGCGAGATCCAACTTAATATTGCCCTCCCATCTGCGCCTTGGTCTTCCAAACGGTCATTTTCCGATTGTACTTCCAGTTAAAACTTTGAAAGCGTTCATACTTTATTTCATTCTCGCTACGTTACCTGCTCATTTGAGCCTCCTAGATTTGATAACTCTAACAATGTTTGGTAAACGGTATAAATTATGTAGTTCCTCGTTATGAAGTTTCCGCCATTCCCCATTCCCGTTCCTCTTGAGTCTGAATATTCGTCTCAGGATCTTGGTCTCAGATACTTCCAGTCTGCTTTCTCCCCTCAGAGTAAGCGACCATATTTCGCAACCAGACAGCACAATAGGCACGATTGTCGTTTTGTGTGTTTTAAGCTTCAAAGTCCTGGTAGAATTCGCGACGACAAACGATTCTGAACAGAATAATAACATAAATTCTCTTCTTTTTGTCAACATTTATAATTCCTTTCATTTCATTTCAAATATATTAACTAAAGAAATATCACAATTCGAAAATTATCGTGAAGTATAACCGTTCCCAACTTTGCAGAGACTTAGATAAAAATAGTTACTTCTTTTTCGCGTAGTCGCATAGGCATTGATACTACTACAGAAAGCTAGAAAATTTTCATTAAATTGAAGCTCTTTAACCCGAGATCTAAATAACAATACCTTAGCTTCAGAACTTGTAAATAGGTTATTACGCTTACTTCAAGCAATTATTATAGTTGCTGGTAAAATATCTATAATGTAACTTGAGTTTAGCGACCCTCTCAGCACTTAGGCTATATAAGACGTGAAACTAAGGCTTAACGTGGGACCCAAACCTCATAAGCTCCAGCCAGGAATGGAATCCAGATCTCCCTCGCTAAACTAATTAAAGTAATGACAAATTTGATTCATAGAATTAGTGGTTCTTCTTATAATTTTATACATTCATTATTTGACACATAAAATTGGTATCCTAACTTAAACCTAGAGAATAAACATTTTTCTTGTCGATAACTTGTTGATAATTCATTACATTGTTAAATGTAGGATAGTTGTGTAATATTTATTATGATACCAAACTAATTAGTTTTGTTTGAATATTGAATACTGTGGAAATATTGAAGTTTTATTGGACAGTTTCATATTATATTCTGCTACGCTACCCACTGTATTTCTCCAATGAGTTAGTGTTTTTCTATAAGGGCCCTTTCAGGTATTACTAACTTCTTCATGTTGACGATGATGTGAATGCTATTAATCTTTGAACTTGTCTAGCCTATGATTAACCAAAGTAAGTATTTAACAGTTTCTTGAAGATAAGTGAGGAACACGTCAGAACAGTTTGCGAAACAATAGATGATAAATTTTGAATTTAAACTTATGTGCATAGTAATAAATACTTTATTTATTTGATTCATTAAATTGTTAAGGAATCTTAATATTTTAATTTCACTATTGAAAATATTGTAGGTTAATTTTAAGTTTTAGAAGAATATCCAAGTTTGGTTTTGTTTTGATTTTCGTATATCAGTTTTACAAGAACACGGTCTATGAATGTTGTTAATGTTATAAATTGTTTAAAAGGTTTTCTATTTCATTTTTGTAACTTTATTTTCTGTTGTTAACATAAACACATTGCATCGGACTGCGTTATGTAAATTGCGTAATGGTTTCGAACCAAATTTTGGTAGCCACAAGATGCAGTGCAAGTATGTTGTATAAACACTAGTTTATTACGTCACAGTCAGTCATACTTGAGTCTGGATTGGAGTCAGATTTGGATCGACAAGAGAGATGTTAATTATTTAAATATAATTATTACAGTGTGAATATTGTCGCAGTAAGTCACCGAGATTTACAATCAAGCAGTTATAAAGTTTTTGAAACAGACTGATGGTGTGTGCATCAGAGATAACTCATCTCAACTTGTGGACTTCTTTATTTTGTTCGTCATCATCATCTACGTCAGGTATGATCCAGTTAACCTCTAGTGTTAAGCCTGAGAATTACCATACACTTTTGACTTACATAACAGGCATTCGCTACACAAACACACACTCAAATTCATTAAGAATGAGACAAAATACATGTTAACTATTACTTAAAAATTTGTTTCTCATTTGAACACACGATTCTGTTTTGCCGAGTCAAAACAGTGGAGGAGATCCCCAAAAACACCTCATAGCACATTTTAGGTTTGGGTATAGGTAATTTAAGGTCTATCTTGAGATAAAGCTACCAATCTGGGTCTACTCAAAGTGTTCTATTAGTAGAAATGCTGCATTTCAAAGTAAATTTTAAAGGAGTAACAACCCAAGTTGACAAAATAGTTGAATATGTAGTTGGTTGGATGAAGGTCTGTGTGTTTTCCGTAAATGCTAGATTTGTATAATTGAGTTGTACTCTTTTGTTGCAGTACCAGGAAGCAGTAAGAAAAGCAGATCAACTACAAAAGCTACAGGTCGAAGAGGGAAACCTGGCGAAAGAACTAGAAAAATGAGTTGTGGATGTGACCTGGACATTGATGAAACACTTGAAGGAAGAAAACGTAAGTACAATTTCTAAAAATTGTCCACAAAATAGTTATAGCTCTCAAGGTGAATGAAACGAACAAATCAAAGCAATTTTCCATGTCAGCCGTTATTGCTTGGTATGATTCTCTTCAAACTTTTACATGGTTAAGTATTGATCGAGGATTCAAATTTCCTGTTGTTGGTGTTCTGATTTTGATTTAATTTCAGTATTAATTTGTCTTATTTTGTCTCACATTAGAAATTTAAGATCTTATTTATTGTAATCTATTTAAACTATTCGTCCTACAGATGAGAAAAAATAGTTGTTCTGATAACTAGAGTATAATATCTTTTATACTAGCATATATTACCCGCTTCGCAGGGTTGAAATGAAAATTTATATATGCACAACTCCGTATCTCATGTGTTTAGTACCCGTGAAATATGGTGTTTTCGTTTTTAATACAGTGAAACCTCCCTTAACGGACACCTCTCAATAACGGACACCTCTATAATACGGACAGATTTTTTGGTCCCGGCAGAAACATATGTTCTCTTACGGAACAAAACCCTCCCAATTACGGACACTCTCAGATACGGACGCGGACAGTCCTTTTTTCTCCCAAATATTTCAATAACCTCTTTATAACGGACAGAAATTATTCTCGGTTCTGCGATACACAAACAAACACATACATGTTTCTTCTGCAACCGTATTGAGGATTGTAAGTGGACACTTGCTAAAGAGTTTTATTATCCTTGTTGAAGAAAAAGTATGCATTTTTCGCTAAACAGAAGTTTAGCCCATTAGTTGATTCCTAACGCATCTTTTGAGAAGGTTCTGAGAATTTGAAATAAATGAAAAATGATTACAGTGTGATGACATATACTTAAGAAAATTATCATACACGCATTATCTTTTTAGAGTATACGAATATATTAACACATCCCCCAGCAATAATATTATTTAACAGAAATGAATTTCTCCTTCATCCCTCCTAGTAACTCAAATACGTACTAAATAGAGTATTTTCATATTAAATTTTACGTATTTACGCTCATACAAAATGTATTTTCTGTATATTACTGCATACAATTACCGTTGTGAGAAATTAAATTTCTGTAACCTCTCTGTAACGGACACCTCTCAGTAACGGACAAAAATTCATGTCCCATTGGTGTCCGTTATTCAGAGGTTTCACTGTACTAACAAGTGACAAAAGCAAGTCAACTATGAAGATTACAGGCCGAACAGAGAAAACTGGCGAAAGGGCTAGAAAAATGAGTTGTGGATGTGAACTGGACATTGATGAAACCCTTGAAGGTAGGAAATGTTCGTACAATTTAAAAAAGTAAGTCCATAAAATAATTATACCTCTCAAGGTGAATGTAAGGACCAAATCAAAGCAATTTTATATGTTAGCTGACATTGATTATTACGGCTGTCTTACTTCAAACTTTTACATGGTTAAGTATTGATCAAGGATTCAAGTTTCCTGTTGATTATATTCTGGTTTCGATTTAATTTCAGTCTTAATTCATTACTTTGTCTCACATTTCAAATTTAAAAAATCGTTAAGTATGATCCAGTTAATATCTCGTCTTTTAACCTGAGAATTACCATACAATTTTGACTTACATAACAGACATTTGCTACACAAACAACACTCAAATTCATTAAGGATGAGACAAAATACATGTTAACTATTACTTTAAAATGTGTCTCTCATTTACACGCACAGTTCTATTTTGCCGAGTAAGAAAAGTGGCGGAGATCCCAAAAAGCACCTCATAGCACATTTTAGGTGTGTGTATAGATAATTTAAAGTATATCTCGAGATAATGCTTCCAATCTGGGTCTACTCAAAGTGTTGTATTAGTAAAAATGCTACATTTCAAAGTAAATTTTAAAAGAGTAACAACCCAGATTGCCAAAATAGTTGAATATGTAGTTGGTTGGATGAAAGTGTGTCTCTTTTCCGTGAATCCTAGATATGTATAATTGAGTTGTAATCTTTTGTTACAGTACCAGCAAGCAGTAAGGAAAGCGGGTCAACAGATCAAGCAGAAAATGCTGTCCAAAGAACTAGAGAAATGAGGTGTTCATTTGAACCGAACTTGGATGAAATCGTAGCTCGAAGGAAACGTAAGTCAATTTCTAAAAAAAACTATTCACAAAATAGTTAAGCTCTCAAGGTGAATGAAAGAAACAAATCAAAGCAATTTTACATATCAGCCATTATTCTTTCGTATGATTGTCTTACTTCAAACTTTTACATGGTTAAGTATTAACATGGAGTTCACGTTTCCTGTTGGTAATGTTCTGGTTTAGATTTAATTTCAGTCTTCATTCATTACGTTGTGCCACATTAGAAATTTAAGATCTTGATATTATAGTCCATTAGTGATATAACTGAGAAAAATTGTTGTTTCTGATAATTAACTAGAAATGAAAGCTGTAAGTTTTACGTCCCATACTTATGCCGGCTAGGCTAAAGTAGACGGTGATGACGAGAAATGAATGAGATGGTGGAATGAAGAATGTAGGAGGAAACAGAGAACCCCGAGAAAACACACATATATGTTGTTTGTCCATCACAAAACTCACTTGGCGCAAGCTGGGATCGAACCAGGGATCCCATCTATCAGAAGTGTACGTTCTACCACTGAGCCACCGCGACCCCTTGATAATTAACTAGCGTATAATCAGGGTCGTCATTTAGGTGTTGCAGGAGGGGGCAATTGCCCCCCCCCCCCAAGAGTTTGAGGAATATATATACTTTAATAGATTGCCTACTAATATACTAGTACAAAACGTGAAAGTCTTATGTCGGTGCTGCTCTTGCCCCCCGCCCCAAGCAAAGTCTGAAATGACGCCCCTGCGTATAATATATTTTGTATTACACTGAAATTTTTTGTGGAGTAATATTCTGTCCTCGAAGGTGTTGAAGTGTCGAAGTGTCCTTAAGTGTAGAATCCCTATGTGTAGTATTTAATTTGAATTGCATGTGAATAAAAAAAATGAAATCTTTGAGTTTTACGTCCCACGGTTATGCCGGTTAGGCTAAAGGAGACGGTGATTATGAGAAATGAATGAAATGGTGGAATGAAGAAAGTGGGAGGAAACTGGAGAACCCCGAGAAAACCCACGAGCACGGTGTTTGTCCACCACAAAGTCCACACGGCGCGAGCTGGGATCGAACCATTGACCCCAAGCACCGGAGGTAAACGCTCTACCACTGAGCCACCGCGCCCCCCTTGCATGTGAATGAAGTGAAACCAGATTTTTCAGTATATATATATTTACATTTTGAATATACTTCCTAGTATTTCAAACTCATTAATTAAATAATAAAAAAACATTTCTCACAATTCGGAAATTTACAATAAAAGATCCTATTCCTAAATTCGCAGAGAAACAGGAAGAATATAGATGTTTTATCCTGTATACGCACTTGCATTCATACTACTACCATAGAAAATTACCAAGAACTTCATTGAATCGAATACGTTCACAAAAAGTAATATCAAAATCTAATATATTTCATTTCGGATCTAAACCTTCTAAATGGATTATTCGGCTTAGTTTAACCCTTTTGGGATTTTGGAATTTTTAAGGTAAATTTTAGATTTTCTATCAAGCAGCTACTTCATCATTAATATTTATCATAGGATCATGGTTGTACCTTATTCTCTTCAGAACAAAGCAGTGTTTCAAACGATATCACTCGCATGTCTGTATCATGCACCTGAAAAAGAAAATTCGAGAAAAATGGATAATTTTCTCTTTAAAAAAGAAGTTGTTTTTTTTTTAAATTTTGGGTCCCTTTGTTTAGGCTCGTACTGTGTTAACGTACAATGTCAAAATCAGGGAAAAGTAGGAGAAAAGAATTCATAACATGTGTATCTGTCTGGTGATCATGTCGACATCATAAATATGTATTCTTGGATCCCATAAAATCTTAATAGATACCATTTGCGAGATAATTTTTGTTTTAAGCCTTTTGCGTTGTACTCTTCAAGGACAAACAGGTGACGTCATGACCCCCACCAATTTGTCGAGCTCATTCTCAAAACACATGGGATCTGTTTCGTTATGCATGTACTGAACAGGAAAATAATCAAGCAGTAACAGATGTTTAATGAGTGTTTCAAAACAATATACATGTATGATGTGTATACCATAAATCCCGAAAGGGTTAAGTAACTGCTTTCATTGTAAGTAAAATAATACCAAATCTTATAAATATGACTAGATTTTTTTCTATAATTTTATACACTGTTGTTTAATGTATAAAATAAGTATCTTAACCCACAAACGCCCCTTGTGCCACCAGTGACCCATTTTATTTTTCACTACGTTACATGGGCTATATCATTCATTTAGCCAAAAGCCCGTTGTTCCACTTCAGGCACACTACCCGTTCTCTTGTTGTATGAATTTCGTTCAGTTTTCTTCTCAGGTTTTCGATGTAACACGGTATTGTTCAATGCAGTTGCTAAGGAATAAAACTGGTGTTGGGCGTTTGTGGGTTAATTACAAACTAGTAAACAAATATTTTGCTTCCAATTGTATGCTACTATTATGTCCGTGAACGTGTTGTTAATTATTTATAACGTGGTTAAAGGATGCTGTTGGGTAGTATTTGGTGACCTTGTCACTCACTAAGAGAATGGAAATGGAATTTCGAAGCAATGACGACAAATAGAGTTTGAATATACAGGTTTGTGGATCTCGACGACTTTTCTAAACAGTGCGTCAAGATAGAGATGCAAGAAATGCAACCTTGTTCACCTGATTATGAATTAGAAAGTTTAAATTACGACGGTTTTCGAGTAATATAATCTCATTAAATAAATTTGATAGAACGAATTGTCAATGTATCTTGAGAGTGAGAGAGACGTCTGGTGATGTCTGTATAACGTTATTTATCTTAATAATGGACACAAAATTCGATTAAAATACATATTGAAGTTTTATTTGACAGTTTAGTAGTATATCCTACTACGCTACCCCACTGTATTTCTGCAATGATAGCGAATATTCTGTCTTTTTCGGTTGGTCTATTTCAAGTCTTATTAATCTCTTGATGATCACGATTACATAAATATTATTAATCTTTAAACTTCAGAGTATCCCAATAAAATGTATACATTCTTTGAATAACTGTAACACTAATAATTATTAGGATACGGAAAAGTTTCAAAATTCAAATGTAATGTGAACAAATGTTGATACCAGCCATTTATCGAAAATGTTTCTTCAAATTTTTGGCCATTGTCGTCCTGATAACGCTGACGGATCGAATCTAATACATTTCTAATGCTTGTAATTGGTATTTGAGCACATTTGATTTCAATTACTGCTTTCAATTCATTGATTGTAGCTGGTCTTGTGCTATAATCATTGTGCTTGACATGACTGTCATGAACTGTTAAAATGTGTAATATTTAAATGTGAAATGCAAAAAATTATTGAACAGTATACATTTTGTTGGGACACTGTATTTACATTATGATGCACTATTTCTTTTTCTTAAAGAGAGTTTCTTGCAAAATTAATAAGAAACAAGTCACAACAGTTTGTCAAACAGTAAACTATATATATTAGTTTAAGGGGCCACGGTTGCTCAGTGGTAGAGCGTTCCCCTCTGGCGCGTTGGGTCTCTGGTTCGATCCCAGCTTGCGCCAAGTGGCCTTTCTGGTGGACAAACACATTGTGCGTGGGATTTATCGAAGTTCTACCATTTCCTTCCACTTTTCTCATTCCACCATTTCATTCATTTCTCATCATCACTGTCTCCTTTAGCCTAGCTGGCATAATCGTTGAACGTAAAACTCAAAGATTTCATTTCATTTTTTTAGCTTAAATTCATATGCATATTAATAAATATTTCCCATAGTTGTTTCATTAAATTGTTGAATATGTGGCTAGATGAAGGTGTGGAAGTGTGCTTCCCGTGAAGCGTAGATTTGTATAATTGGGTTATAATCTTTTTGTTTCAGTGACGAAAGAGTTCAACCAGTTGATAGCATTAACACTGGGAACTACATGTCCAACTAAGGAAGCTTCTAAGATGAAAGATAATAAAGGAACTTCTGAAAGGAATCCTGATACAACCCAAAAGAAAGGTAGGCCAATTTCTAAAAAAAATCCACAAAATAATTAAAGCTCTTAAGATGAATGTAATTAAATGATAGTAATTTTACATGTTAGCTGTTATTATTATAAAGGTAACCAAGAAAGTTCTATCGCTTTTTCACCCACCAGCTTCGAATATCGATATGTCACTTAAAACGTATCTGGAAGATCAAAAATAGACCCCATCACCATCGACGATCTTCTGCCAACGTTATTGAAGGCTATGGATTCCTTTGCGGTAGAATTTCGTGGACCGTGAAGCGAGAAAGGTATTAAGTGTATTTTGTACCTCTACTAGGGATTTGAACTGGCGTCCTCGAAGGTAATTGTCAAAAGAATGGAACAGGTGATAATCGGACGCTGCAATGTCTGGAGAGTATGGCAGATGCAATAATGTTTCCCATCCAAGGCGTAGAATGGTGTCCCGGGTTATCCTAGCCACGTGGGGCTTAGCATTGTAATGTAGCAGGAGGACCCGTTTGCGATTCATAAGTGCTGGCTCCAGAGTTTTGAGTTTTTCTTAAACACGGCTCACCTGCTGACAATACACAGTTGCATTGATGCTCTGACCAGCTGGTAGCAGTTCCCGATAAACGATGCCGTGTTCAGTCCACCAAACACACAGGCGGACCTTCGTCTGTGCAGTGCTGGTTTCAGCTGTTTTGGAACCGGTTCATGGGATGCTAACCAATGATAACAATGCCGTGAAGCTTCGTACAGGACTCACTTCTCATTACATGTTGACACGCTGTCCAGAAATGGCGCCTTCCTCAGACGAGACAGCAAAGAAACACAGTTGTCTACTCGCGTTGCATTCTGGCCCGGAGTCAAATCATGTGGGACCCACAGATCCAACTTGTAGTGCTTCCCAAGTTGATGGAGGTGCTGCCGAATGGTTTCTCTACTCACACATAATAGTAGTCCCAGTTCCTCACATATCTGGCCACTGTTCGCCTCAATTGCTGCCTGAAGATCTTCATTTTGTACATGTATTGGTTTTCCGGCACGTAGTCCGTCTTTGAGTGTTTCGTCGCCTACCTTAAACTTGTTAGACCACCCAATCGCTGTCCGCTTAGTCACAACACCCTCACCAAAGGTCTGTCATATCTTCCGCCCCGCTGCAGTAGCGTTTGACCCCAGTTTCAACCCTTAGAGTATACACACCCTTATGACGCTCTGTGGATGTTTCATGTTCACTCTGTCCTTACGCAAGTTCACGGTGTAACTGAACTGCCACAACCAGATAGTATGTTGGATATACTCACACCCAACAACTGACCTTCACCTTATCTCCATTCACATTCAACTTACAGTGTGAGGGCCAATTGAACACAGACCTCCACACAGAACTTTCTAGTTTACCTTATAGTATGATTGTCTTACATCACACTTTTAGGTGCTAAGTATTTAGTACCAGATTACAGTTTTCTGTTCAAGATGTTGTGGTTTTGATTTGATTTCAGTCTTAATTCATTACTTTATGGCACATTTGAAGTTTTAGATCTTGTTTACTGGAATTCATTTATACCATTCATTCTATAGATGAGAGAAATTAATTATTCTGATAATTGACTAGAGAATTATGTATTTTCTTATATATTCATACTGTTTATTTTAATTTTTGATGTTTTGACTTGTCGGCGAAATGTTAGTGTGTAGAGGTGGCTTTGAAATGAATAATGCTCAGATATGGTATTTAATTTTAATTCCATGTGAAAGAAATAGATCTAGATTTCCCAGTACTTATTTAAGTTTTCATTTTGTTTATACAGGGTGTTTCCAAACGAATATTAGAGTTTAAGACCTTGTAGTATTTGTTACATTAAACGTACAATTATAAATAATACAACAAATGAAAGAGCAACTTAAACAGTTTTTGCTACAAGTGTTCAATGCGAGCACCTTTCGTCACATGTCACACATCGAGTCGATAGTCAAGTTCTTTCCATACCTTGATTAGTGTGTTCGGAATAATTGTTGCAACAACTGCTTGGTATTTGAGGCACATACATATGATTCATAAAATCGCATGACGTCAGATCTGGTGAACGTGGAGGCCACGCGAAACAAGCTCTGTCATTCAGCTCCTTGCGGCCAATACGGTGTTTGAGTACAACGTCGTTTAACCAATCTCTTCTAACGGAAGACAGAGGAAACAGTACATGCGCATACTTGCTTACAAAACTATTTGAGTTGCTGTTTCGTTTGATTTATTATTTATAATTATAAGTTAATTGTAATAAATAGTGCAAAGCTTTAAAACCCCGATATTCATTCTGAAACACCCTGTATTTCCTTTTCTTTCAAATACCCTAATTAACTACATAAATATTTATTTACAATTCCGAAATTTATCATAAAAGATCCAATTCCTAAATTCAGGGATACAATTGTATTGGTTTTAGTTTAACGTCCCATAATTATGCCTGCTAGACTAAAGAGTCGTGGACCTACTGATTACAGTGAAATTCGAACCACTTCGGTCGTTCAACTGTACCCCACCTTGAATAGAGCCCGGGACCACGTGAACCGATGTCAAGCGTGCTAGCTACTAAATCAGGATACAATTTCCTTCAAAGTACTGTCCTTGGCTAGTAATACACCTATGCCAACGTTTAATCCATTTCTAAAATCATTTCTGGAAGGCTTCTTTCGGAAAGGCGTTGAAGTGCTCTATCATGGCCCTCTCAATCTCAGGAATTGTGTCAAAACATTTTCCTTTAAGCACGGTTTTAATTTTTGAGAAGAGCTGGAAATAGTATGGTACAAAATCTGGTGAGTAAAGTGGATGTGGTTAGTCAGGAATACATTTTTCCGACCAAAACCTCGCTGATCAAAAGCAAGGTGTGCACGGCGCGTTTTCGTGGTGAAGAAGGAAACCATTTGTCCCTTTAATCGGCAGGTAAAATGCTTTTCACCGACCCATACGAGATGTTTAGTTCTTCGAAAAGCTCTGGAATACTAATACCCCTGTTTGAACAAATCATTTGTGCCACTTTTAGCACGATTTCATCTGTTTTTGACGTCAAAGGACTTGTCGATAATTGCTTGTTTTCAATCAACTCCATGTCGTTTTTGAATTGCTCATACCACTTGTGAATATTCTTCAATGCCACCGGCTTCATCGCCATACACTGATTTTGACATTTCGTGAGCTTCTTTGGCATTTACTGCAGCGTAGAACAAAATTTAATATTGGCGCGCGACAGACACTCTTAACACGTCCTCTCTCTTCTGCCTCTGGAAGCCAACTAACATGTCACAACTCGTTCAAACACGACACTGACTGTATCAAAGGTTTAGGCTAACAGTCTTACTACTTGAAATGGATAAAATATTGATAGATGGCACAGTGCATCTACATTCACCGTACTTTTTTTATCACAACTTGTTTGTATAACTTTATTTATCCTAATATTGGACAGTAAATTTGATGAAAAATATTAATTAAGATTTTATTTTAATATAGTTTAATATTATATTCTACTATGCTATTCACTTTTTTTTTTTTTTTTTTTTTTTTTTTTTGCAATGCTAGCGCACGTACAGTGTTTTCAGTGAAGGTCTATTCAAATAATTATTAAGCTCTTCATGCTTATTTTCCCACAATGATAAATTAAGTTTACTTAAGAGCTTCTTCTTTTTTTTCTTTTTTTTTTTTTTTTGGCATGAAAAGTGAAGGGCTAGTCAGAACAATTTATAAAGCCGTCATTACTATTTTCAACGATCTTAAAAATTTCGTTAGTAAATTCTATATATCCATGTGTCTGTTGTTTGCATTTTTTTTTCAATTTTGAGCCCTGCATTCGAAAGAGCATTAAAAACTATTAGAGAATGTGATTAAATTTTTCGCATCATTCTCACCATTCCCGAGATATTGGCCAAAAACTGAAAGATTTCCAGAGATTTAAGGAGCCATATCTCGGGAACCATAAGTTGTAGAGAGATGATATTGATGTTGATCAATATCTAAGAGAATGGTAAATATTTTGTACCAAATAGTAACCGGTGCTTACTGATTAACTGTCTACTGGCCAACTGGCCATCGTTCTCCAGATATTGGCCAAAAAAGTTCGAATTTCTAGATATTTAAGCAGCCATATCTCGAGAACTGTAAGTCATAGAGATATGATATTTTGCTAGTTTTTGCGAGAAAGACAAGAAGGTGTGGGTAAAAAGATTTACTTTTACATCTAAGAACAATGATAGTTGTCCTTCCCGCTCCATCTCTCCATTCTTTTTTAAATTTGTTCTGGCAATACTCTTAGAGCATTCTCAACTGGTTTATCATTGCAGTCTAAACATTAATCCGCCTTAAAATTCAAAGCGACTAGTAATGTTGAGATTCGAGTATTTGAGCAATTGTTCGGGTTTCGAATACGCGTTCAAACATTTATTAGGATAGCGAAAAAATACTCGTTTTTGTTCGAATATCGAGTAATAATTTCAATAACTGTTCACATATTGAAAACCGTCTCCCTTAGCGTCTGTGCATAATAGAGGGACGAAAAGCTACAAATTTTATTTCATTTATCAAAGTCCACTATCACTGGTATAGGGATTTGTGATATAATCCCAATAATAAAAATTTTACTCGTAAAAATTTTGCGATAGTTTTGTTAAAATTTTGTATTGTCTTCGGGCTAAATATATACTTTTTAAAAGATTCTTACAAATATTATTCTCTCTGCTCTCATATGTATATAACTTACTCTTTCTTTCGCAGATTCTCCGAAGGATTTGAAATCCGAGAGGTGTTTAAGGTAGGTTCAACATTTCGAATAATTTTCTTACTCTTAAGAATAAGTAAGAGAACTGATTGTAAGTAAGATTCCTTAATAAGTCACAGACACAAATAGTAATAGACCTATTCTTTATGGCTCAGAGGAGCTTTCTGTGAAACTCATTAACTAAACTTTTGTGGCAATTTTAGTCCAATTGTGTCACAGTGGCGAGTTGTAGTCCTTCTGGTAACATCTTTTAACAAGTTTATATATATAAATCATGGTACTCTAGTGTCGTCGAAGTCCGGAAGACTTCGTTAAAGACTACCTAACTTCCGATCCAGCAAAGTAAGAAGAGAGAAATAGATAAAAAGAAGCCCCTAAATAATTGATGGTATGTGAAACTTAGACAATTGTGAAACGGCGCCAAGGTGCTCCTTTTCCTTTCAAATATTTTTTCCTCCGGCGTGGTATGAACGGATTGTTGGCAAAAGAACCAAAATTCAAAGTCCCAATCACTTTTGTTAATTCGTACATCTTTCGATTGTGTGGTCCTCATCGAACTGATCTTGAATAGGCTTGGTAATTTCTGGAAAACTCAGGAATGCATCGTTCCTAGACGAACCTTACTTACTTGCACTTTTCCTGCATTCTTCGACTTTGAAACAACAAGAATAATGAATATAGTCTACTCTACATCCGGCCAAATGCGGATTTAGATTTTGCAGTGTCAGTCTGGTCAAGGAACTTAAAAAGTTATTAACTGAATTTCTCTCTCTCTCTCTCTCTCTCTCTCTCTCTCTCTCTCTCTCTCTCTCTCTCTCCGTGTACGTGTGCGTATCCGTTATTTGTGATTTTTTTTCAATTTTAAGCCCTCCATTCAATAGAGCATCCAAACCTATCTGATTTCATGAATTCAATTGCTGAAAATGAATGCTAACATTGGATTCAACACCAAAAGAAATAGAGAAAAAGATGATGTTTAGTGGCAGATCGTATACAGGGTGGGAGATAAGTGAGGGCAAAGTCCGAAGATAAAACATAGAAAATGTCTAGAAATGTCATGTTAATTTTGAAACGAGTAGAAGGATTGAGGCCAAATGTTGGATGTAAGAAATGTATGTAAAGCTCCACTGAATAGGTGTAATGTGAATCATGGGGGCATCTGAAAAGCCGCCATGTTGGAATTAGTGAAAGAAGAATATACGGCAAAGGAGTCATGTGTCATATAGCTTTTGACGCACACATCATCTATTCAAATCAATAGTGGCCAATAAAGTTTGAGACCTCATCAACAGGAGGCGTCCCACGCTATGGCATGTAGCAATGCTGTCGTAAAAGTGAACTGAATGAGGAATAATCACAAACGTGAATGATGCCACTTTCAAGCCAACAAATGTCCCGATTCACCCAATATTCGTTCAAATGCTGGTAAAAGTGCAAATATGGCCAAGGACAACCTGAAAGAGTTCATGACTGGCGTTTTCGGGCCTTTTATAGAGCAGATAAAACTGCTGCTCGTCGTTGATTCATGAAGAATCACCCTAACAGCACAATTACATAGCCGGCATATGTCTATTATGTTCCCTCAGGTATATGGGAATATGCCCAGTATGTGCCTATGTATCTATGAGAGAGAAATCACATGGATGGCAAGTGATACTCACAGTCTATGTCCGCCCCTAGACACATGCCTTACATGTACCTGAGGAACGTGCCTAGTATGTTCTTGGCAGAAGCGAATATCGTCCACGGCATTTTACGTACCTTCCAGTCGCGTACAAAACATGTGTTTGGGCTGTTTAGTGCATGCAGTACCTTTGGTGAAATTGATAATTTTCAGTTCGTTCTTATTGTTTATCCCTTACATAAGTAAATAATTAACTGATCACTTATGTGTGAAAGATTCACCTTAATTTTATTCATCAGTTATGTCATCTCTTTCTTCTAAATTCATCTCCCAAATTTGATGCTTTTGTTGCTTCTTTATTCTAAGCGATTGTGTACTAGAAGCCACAAATGCATCAAATTTGGGCGATGAATTTAGAAGAAAGAGATGACATAACTGATGAATAAAAATTAAGATGAATCTTTCATACATATTGATCAGTTAATTATAACATAAACATATAGCATAATATAATTATTTATGTATGTTAGGGATAAAGAATAAGAACGCACTCAAAATTATAAATTTCATTAAGGGTACTGCTTATGTAAGGAAATAGGTTCGGGTGTTTGAGATGGGTGTAGAAATTTCGTACCTGAGTGCAAGAGTTGTTTAAGTTGACACTGCAAAAATAAAACAGAGAAACAACGGTGCAAAGTCCATTCACAGTGTCTTTAACGGCCCCAAATAAAATTTCGCCATCGCATCTCATCAACAAATTATGCTACTAACAATATTCAAAAAAATAAATAGAACAGTTAACATACCGTATAAGTACATAACTACTGCATTCAGGTCCACAATTGGTCTAAAAATCTTGTCTTAGGCAAGAACTCTGTTTCCATAGGCACCAACCACTTTATAGTAATAGACGTATTATTTTTACTTCACAACAACACACAGATACGTAGTATCGCTTGTCATTTGAAATAGAAACAGAAATTTTAGCAGAAAGCGTGAGAAACTGGGCATGACCAAATGCAAGCAGCTGACTGTCATTTGTGCGTCGCTGCAGATATCAATTACGTGTCATGACATAAGTATCTGAAAAAGAATGCACCTAAAGGACTTACCTAGAACATGAAAGATATATGTCCCAAGTGACGACATAAAAAACAAATGATTGTCACAATGCGAAACTGAGCCAGATATATAAATGCTGCATTTGTGGTACATAGTTGCAAATATCAATTAGGTGTAACAAGTATCTAAAACTTTAGGTAGCTGAAGTACATACTTAGCACATGAATATCATATGTGCCAAGTGTCGGGTACCTAAAAATAGCTGGGACACCTAAATGGCACATGCCTAGCACATCTTGTGCTCTTAGGGCAATAAAGATGAAGAGTTGATGCAGAAACCGGACAATGTTGAACTTATCCGACTCCTTATCCCTGATAGTTGCACGGCACTCATACAACCGTTGGTTGTGTTCTTCTTCTGTCCGTATAAGAATTTCGTAAATTATATCACAGACACCATTTTTCTGTCATCTGACTTCAAAGTATGACAACGGGACAACTTCATTAACTTGCAATCACTCATCCACTACCAATTTATAGCACCAAGGTTCCAAGCTATGATTAAATATGTTTTCTTCAAAACTGGATATTTGCAAACAGCACCTGACGCATTCATGACACTTGTCGACTACTGCTTCAATTTCAATACCGGAGATAGCTCTGACGAGCCCGATTGTCCATCTTTAACGTTTTTTCAAATGCGCCCACTATTGTCTCCATTTTTGTATCAACCACACAATCCATCTTAAGTTCCATAACAGTTGCAATGAGAGGTCTCAAACATTATTGTCCACTAAAGATTTCAATAGGCGCTGTGCGTGAAGAGCCATATGTCACATGCCTTTCCCATATATTCTTCTTGCGCTAATTCCAACACGGCGGCTTTCCAGATGTCCCTCATGAATCACATTACGTCTATTCAGTGGAGCTCTACATGATAAACAAATTTTCTCCAGGCCCTTTTGCAATACGGCCGCCCAAATATGGCCGATGTTAACAACATTGAGTTAAAATAACATCCATACACAGGGAGGGGCAACATACCACCAGCTGCAATATACACCGATGTTCAGAGGAAGGTCCAAGATTGTCAGTCGCAAAATAAAAGTTAGTAGTTCTTTCCCCTTTTACTCCACAAAGCTGACCAAACTTGGGCCACTTTTGCGTAAATAACGTTCATCTTCGACCCGACATTGTGATGGCAACATTGGTGATATTGGTTTCTAACTTTTTTGTATGTTCCCCTGTATCACTATGACAAAGTTTCATGTTACTCACACTCACCAAACTGTAACTAAAAATATTTTAATACATACAAGTTTGGAACATTTTTTCACGTGTTTAGTGCCCTCTATCTTGGAAACGGTAAGCCATCAGTATCTGCCACTTTGCATTTCAACACCTCCCTTGATACCTCATAACATACCAAAACACGGGCAAAATCGAAGACGATGAAACTACAACAATTTTTAAAATTGACTGATTTTTCTTGGAATGCATTATGCCCCTGTACATATATATATATATATATATATATATATATATATATATATATATATATATATATATATATATATATGTGTGTGTGTGTGTGTGTGTGTGTGTGTGTGTGTGTGTGTGTGTGTGTGTGTGTGTTTAGGGGGCCTTAAGGACCCGCACCAAGGGCCCTCAACTTGGCCAGTCTGACACTGCGTAAAACAACATATCGTAAAACGTTTTAACAGGATTCCTCCTTTGTATAAACTAAACACTTTCTCATCACTCTCGATTACACGGTTCCAGAAGTCTTGTGGCTTGTTGATGTGCGTCCTTGTGAACTCTAACCGAGCATGTATGTTCATCTGTTAGTTTGACCTGAAAAGCAGAACAAATAATATGAGTACAGTTACATGTCTGTGCACTGCATTCTAGACCTAAAGTTGTTTTCAGGTCTGTTTGCAGCAGCGAACGAGTTTGCTGCGTTAGCTTCAACAATTCAAACATTTTCGTCTTCCGTTGTCACTTGCGGTCTACTCACAAGGGAACCTTCCGAAAATGATAGTTGCAGGGAAAGATGTAACCTATGCTAATTGAAAGAGTTGTAACAGAGATATTCATTCCCAAAAAATTAGCTGCCCATAGCAATAAGTTCAAAAAATATAAGGGGTGAAAGTTCGGGAAACAGCAGGGTTGGACAAGGGGGGAAAAGTGCAAGTTCCGCAAAAAAGGTGGGCACGGCAAAATACAATGCTGGCAAGTGATGTATAGAAAGAGACTTGCCACAATAGGGAACAAAACAAATGAAGGCCACCAGTGGGGTTAACAGTGTTGCCAACTGCAATGAAAAGTACATGTTTTGCAAAGAGCACTATATGAAGTGAGTGCATTATTCAGTGTCAACCTGTAATGTAGAACATAAGATATGGCGTATATAATCATTGGTACAATATAACAAAAGAAAATAGAAAAAACAGTAGTACGAAAAATATGGAAAAGACGAAGTTGGCCATAATGCGCCACATTTAATCACAAGCTGTGCATATTAGAATGAACAAAACAGGAAATCAACAACTATGCAGGAAACCGACATACCTAGAGTCGAAAAGAAAAACGAGTTCCAAAGTTGGCAACACTGGCCAAGAAAATCCAGACTATTCTAATATAGTTAGGCCATTCGCTTCACAAAAAGAAAATTCCGGCTACAGGCATTAGCCCTCGCATCATTTGTACATACTCGTCAACATTGTACGTGCAATTGTTCGATGAGACAATGGTCCAAACAGAAGATACATTTGCAGTGAGCACAGCGGAATACTTCCAATCCGTCACACATGGTACAATGATCGCCTCTGAATGTCTCGAAACAGTACTCTAGAGGTGTCATAACCTTTGGTGGTCTTTCTATCACATATCCACATCTGTAGAAACCAAACATAATCAATGGCTTGATCTGCTGTGTGCTTCTGTCTGCAGTACTATCACCGCTTATATGATGTATCCAGAGTGTCCCACCTAACTCTGCGACTGAAATAGTTTCAAAGCGAAAAAAATGTGACACATCCAGTTGTGCAGGAATGTACCCATGTCAGCGAGCGACAAACTTCTGTGAGACGCAAGTGCCCCCAAGTCCCCCATCATAGGGTCCCAGGGGCCAACTTTAAAATTTCAAATAGCACCATCGGTCGAGTTATATTTCTTTCGATAAATCTTGGAATATGCAACAACGCGTATCAGAAATATTTACTATATGGGATTTCAAAATGGCCGCCAAAAGTATCTGCTCGGTGACAAGAACAACGTGCGTTCTTGGCGGCCATTTTGAAACCTGTGCTTCATATAGCAAATGTTTCTTATAGGCGGTGTTGCATTTGTCCAGAGAAATATCATCCGCCCCCTGTTCCCATTTGAAATGTTGCGCCTGATCCCTCGAGCCTTATGATGGGGGCCCTAGGGGACTTGCTTCTTACAAAATTTTCTTGGCCCTCGACATGAGTACATTCCTGTGCAATTGGATTTGCAACATCTTTCGCTTCGCAACAATTTGAGATCACAATGTTCGATGCCATGTTAAGACACAACATATATTTGTGGCGGCCATTTTGAAAACCATGCTTCATATAGCAAATGTTTCCTATAGGTGTTGTTGCACATTCCATGATCTATCGAAAGAGGTACCACTCGGTCTCTGTTGCCATTTGAAAGTTTGAAGTTGGGTCCTAGGCCCTATGATGGGGATCCTGGGGGCACTTGCTTCTCACAGACTTTTATCACCCCCTGACATTGGTACATTCCTGCACGACTGGATCCGTCACATTTTTGTTCGTTTCGCAAATCTTGCAGGTCACAAAGTTTGCTGGGACACCCTGTATATTCCCACATACGACCCAACCATGACATAATGTTCACTACTTCTATTATCGGTTGTTGTCTCAACCCAACCACTTCATGTTCCCCGACTTGACATTGCCGCAATCACTCTAGCATTGATGCATTCCAAGTGATGCCTGTTGCCGGAATTTTCTTTTTGTGAAGCGACTGGCCTAACTATATTAGACTTGTCTGGATGTTCATGGTCAGTGTTGCAAACTTTGGAACTCGTTTTTCTTTTCGGCTCTAGGTACGTCGGTTTCCTGCATAGTTGGTGCTTGTTGTTTTGTCCATTGTAATATGCACAGTTCGTGATCAAATGTGGCGCATTATGGCCAACTTCGTCTTTTCCGTATTTTTCGTACTACTGTTTTTCTATTTTCTTTTGTTATATTGTACCAATGATTATACACGTCATATCTTATGTTCTACATTACAGGTTGACATTGAATATTGCACTCACTTCATATAGTGCTCTTTGCAAAACATGTACTTTTCATTGCAGTTGGCAACACTGTTAACCCCACTGGTGGCCTTCATTTGTTTTGTTCCCTATTGTGGCAAGTCTCTTTCTATACATCACTTGCCAGCATTGTATTTTGCCGTGCCCACCTTTTTTGCGGAACTTGCACTTTTCCCCCCTTGTCCAACCTTGCTGTTTCCCGAACTTCCACCTCTTATATTTCTTGAACCTATTGCTATGGGCAGCTAATTTTTTGGGAATGAATATCTCTGTTACAACTCTTTCAATTGGCATAGGTTACATCTTTCCCTGCAACTATCATTTTCGGAAGGTTCCCTTGTCAGTGTTGCTTTAGTTTGTAATCTTTGTTCCCCTTCCGCTTCGAATCGTTCAACTCGATATCTTACTATTTTAATATCCAGGCTCATGGCTCGAGCAACTTGGCTTTTTAGGCATTCCGATTTTCCATATGCAATTATTCTTCCTCTAGTTATAACAGACAAATAGCCTTCCATCTTCGCTTTTTCAATAAATCAATTTGCCGTACACAACAAACAGTTCTTTTTAAGTTTGATCTGGCAATGCTTTTGGAGCATTTTCAACTGGTTTCATTATTATCTAGAAATGCAATACCTTTATTTATTTATTTATTTATTTATTTACTTATTTATTTATTTTGTTCTTGATTATAGATCTATAAGGGAACTCGAAAAAAAAGAATTAGAAAACATATATAAGAAGTATGAAGGAACATTAATTCGAATTTCGGAAGGAAGTGAATACAATGAAAAACATGAGGTAATGTACGAGCAATTTATAATCTAATCTTCTAATATAAATAAAGAGTTTGTTTGTCTGTCTGCCTGTGTATGTCTGTCTGTGTCTGTCTGTCTGTGTCTCTCTGTGTGTCTGTGTTTGTCTGTGTATCTGTGTGAGGCCTGGGACCAGACGAGTAGACAGAGAGTCACCAAATTTTGGTTACGGGTACTTTTGTCCAAGCCTCAGATCAAGACGAAACGTTTTTTTAAATTCAAACCAGGGGTCTCAGAGGGACGTTTACCGGCAACGATCTAGGGACCAGACAAGTGAACCGAGAGTTATCAAAATTTGGTTACAGGTACATTGTTCCAGGCCCCAGATCAAGACGAAGCGTTTTTTTTTTTAAATTCGAACCAGGGGTCTCAGAGGGACGTTTACCGGCAACGATCTAGGGACCAGACAATTTGACCTAGAGTTACCAAATTTTGGTCATGGATACCTTGGTTCAGGCCGCAGACCAAGGCGAAGCGTTTTTATCAAAATTCGAAACAGAGGGTCTCAAGGGGGCCGTTTACCGGGACATGTAAAAGTAGTAGAAAATGACCGATATTGGTGCCAAATCCATAGTTTTCTCGGTCGCTGAAATCAATCATGACACTTCCATTACCGATTACTTTCAAATTCAGCTACCATTATATGCGGGCCGGGGTCACCTGCGGGGGAGGAGTTACCGAGACATGTAAAAATAATCCAAAGTGACGGATATTGGTGCCAAATCAATAGTTTTCGCAATCGCCAAGATGAATGGTGATACTACCACAGGCGTTGAGTTCCAAATACAGCCCCCATCGGTTGGGAACCACGGGGTCTTAGAAGACGTTTAGCGGGATAAGTAAAAGTAGTAGAAAATGACCAATATTTTTTTTCTTTCGTTGTTCAGTTTGTTTAACATAGATATTTTATCTGACCCACGCGAAGATTGGATATTTCAGCTAGTTAACAATACAATGAACATTTACATTAGATTTTATTCATGTTGCTAAGAAATACTTCTGGGTGTCGATTATAGAGAAAACTTTCTCGTGTTTACGCGCTAACACTAATTAGTCGAAAATCGGTACTGAATTTTGGTCTTCATTTTTGCTTTCAAAACAGTGAACGACGTGCTTAATTATGATTAATCTGTTTCGGAGAAGTAGGCACTTGGTACTTACTGTTAGTAGCGTATCGGCTTACAGCTGTTATCTGATCTATTTCCAGAGGCGTACGGCAATGCTAATGAACAGAAGAGTATAAGATCAAAGCATACAGCGGCATTAAGGATTTTTAAGTACAAATTGTTTATTTATTAATCATGTACCAGTTATTGAAATGCAAGGTCCATTCCATAAATAACCTGAAAAGTTGTGTAAAGAATATAAAACTTCGACAAAGTTTCTGCTCCATTGTTATTTTTTGGTGGTGTCCTAGAACGAACATCAGATGGGCCTGCCACGCCTTGCCTCGCGAATGGGATGCTGGGAATCAGTGTCCCAAGTTGTTTTGAGTCGAACACAAGTGTACGAGTGAGCAGATAAGTTCAAACGAGATGTAAAAATTGTTAAAGATTCGCCACTCCCAGTACACAGTCATGCAGTCATGGAGCACAACATTGCAGGAGTTGATGAGTTGATACGAAAAAACAGGCGTATTATACTTGTGTTCGACTCAAAAACAACTTTCATCATATTGCACTGCCATCTGACGGTGAATTTCGATTGGTTTCAACCCTTCAGCTAACAGAAATCTAATGACACTCAGCTGTTCCACGTTGATGCAAACCTGCAAGGGTGCCGCCATCTTGTTCCACTGGTTTCCAGCATCCCGTTCGCGAGGCAGGTGTGCCAGGCTATCTGATAATAGTTCTAGGACACCACCAAAAAATAACAAAGAATCAAAATTGTCGAAGTTTTGTATTTTTTATACAACTTTTCGGGTTATTTCTTGAATTGAAGTTGTATAGCCTATAGAAAGCTAAAGGGATTCACGGTGTCATTCATGTGAACGTTCAGGTGAAAATACTTGCTCAAAATATGTAATTTAAAATATACTTTGTTTTCATGGTATAGAGGATAAGAAAACTTTTGGGAATGCGGACTTTAACCCTTTAATTGGCAAGCATTGATAGCATTACCATTAAAATATTTAGTTTGCTTTTATGGTTGAACCATGTCTTCTTGATCATAATTTCGTAATTTTTAAAGTATTTTTGTACTTTGGTTACAAAATACAGGATGTTTATTTCAAACTAACATTGCCATAAAATAGGTCTTAAGTGTAGTTACCGAGCAGTATTGCCCTATTATGGTCAAATATCGTAAGAATACTCTCAATAATTAGCATCAGTTTCGTTGAAATATTTTTCTACAAAGCAAGAAACCACAAATTTTAAAAAAATGAAAAATGGAACTTTCACGGAACGTAGGAGATAGAGCATCTATAATACTAAATTTGTCTCTCCACTGTTGACGAAGATTAAAAATATCGAAACAAGCAACCCGCAAATCATATATATGAATATTATATGGGAGCAATAATGCCAATTACATGATCACTGAAGTTATAATTCGTGCGGATAACGCAATAGAATGCGATGTTGCTTGAGAGAAACAGTGCCAAATAAAGGGTTAAAGGTGTACCGAGGCTTATGTTTCTATTTTTGTTTGTATCTACGAAAGCTTCAAGCTAAAGACACAAAATTCAACATGTTAAATATATATACTAAAAGGGTATAGCCATATAAGGGGTGAGAAGTACCTTTACATATGTTGCTGTGATATTTAAACCAAAGGTACTTCATATCCAAAGATAACTTTGGCCAGAAATCAACTTCAAATTCCTTCGAATTTCGAAGTTATTGTTGAAAGTTCGAAAATAAAAAATTGCTCATCTCTCGAAGGTAACTTGAGTTACAAGAGTAAAACAAAATAAGAGTGCTCGAAGGGCCTTACAGGAAACAAAAAAACATGTATTTCGCCCTTCAAATTTCTTTCGTAAAACGCATCGAAAATATCGAATTCAAGTCTTTCTGCCTTAGTTTGAGTGGTCACCTTGTATTTTTCACCATAGATGCAGCACCAATCCACCTATAATATATTTCGACCATGGTTTGATACCTTAGGTGCAACTTGGTGTAAATTGAGGAAAACCATAGCTGGGATGCCGTATTTTGCCTGCAAGATAGGCAGCCCACATTACGTCATGAATGTTTGGGCAATAGCTCAAATTCTTACATATTATTTTAATCCATCAACTTTTTGCGGTCACACTTTGTCTCCAAAGTTAATGAAATTTTGAAACAGAATTTACAAATAAAGGTAGATCACGGTTCAAGGGAAGTAAATTGTACTAACAGGTTACATACTTTTTGATTTTTGTTTTTCTTTGTTGAATACATGTTTAAATGTTTTTAAAAAAATGTTTTAGACCATTAGTAATATTTATAAGGAGATCTTTTATTGATAAAACTAAGCGACAAAAGTAACATAAAACTTCTTTTCCAGACAAAACTTTATATGGTAGTGAAAAATTATTTCTTTCCTGTCATTTTCAAGGTACTGAAATCCATAGGAATAATTTTTTTCTGCGGCAATTTTCATAGCCGCACAGTGTAGTTCATACGGCTCTCTCGCGTAGTGCCTCGTATATAATTTTACATACACAAACAATACATTACATTTTTACCACGTTCGTTCTATAGATGTGTATGCAATTATATTATACATGTACACTCATGTCCAAAATTATTGTCGCATATCTATAACAATCTTCTTCTAAGAATATAATTTGATAATGATTCTGCAGGACACTTTTAATACTGATACTATATGTATAATCGGGACATGTATATTTGTGGTAAATTTCATAGGAAAAGAATTATAAATACGGAAATTATAATGAGTAAAAAAAAATGTTGCTGATTGGACAAGAAAGTTTTATTTTCGTTTTATTGTTCTTATTTACTGCTCTTTTGAAATGAAATTTGCCACATACATATCTTTGCGGATTATACATATTCTAACATTATAAGAAATACCGGGCGAATTCCTTATCAAATTATATTCCTACAAAAACATATTTATAGACATGCGACAATAATTTTGGACATGAGTGTACATATGACGTAGAAGTCAAAATTTAATGTCCACGTCGCGTATATTCACAACCATACACAAAGAAAATTACACATTAATGAAGTGAAAACAGTAATACTGGCGGATTGTTACCCGTTGCGCACAGGTGATATCGGTCAACAGATATGGTGGCAGCCAGCCAAGGTGTTAATAAGGGAAACTGGGAGATACCTCCATTGTTTATAATTCTGGTCGATTTGATTATCTACCACGGACGCCGTCTTAGTATCCGCCATATTGGATTTACCTCAAATTTCTTAAGTGGGAGTTCCCTCGTAGCTAAGCTGTCAGCGCACACGCCTTTGGCGTAGGAGGCCCTGGTTCGATTCCTGCTGGGAGCTCGTGTGGTTTGGATCCCATGTTAAGCTGTAGGTTCAGGTCTCATGTAGCCTCACTGCTGAAAAAGACACTAAGCTTAAAATCACACAACATTTCTTGGGTAGAAAAGTAGATGTATGATACATGAAAGAAGGCTAGAATTTTCTCAGAAATACAATGATGAAGTTGGTTTTCGGTGATGAGATTTATTTTATCTGAGATGGACATTCAAAGAATTGTATGATCCTCACAAGGGAACATCTTATATTGATAGTAGCATTGCCCAATCAAACACTGCGCAATCAGCAAATGGAGTGAAAAAAAGTGAGAAATCCAAAGTTTTACGGGCCAAGACAGAGAAACACAGGAGATACAGTGGAAAGAACGATCTAGAATCATGTGAAAACAGCAATGCAAAAGTTACACTGACACAGAAAAAAAAACTTCAAAATGATTAAAGTAATTAAAAATGAAATTTTGACAACAGTATAGGAAGCATTGTACCAAGAGACATGCTCAATAACATCATATGTAATGCAGTGTTGCCAACTGAGCATAAAATGAAGTTTTGTTAAATGGCACGGAACATAAATTATAACAAAATTAATAATGTGTGAGGTGATACAATATTACGTGCAACAGAAAAGTGAGCCTGCTACTAAATTGTCAATCCAAGCTCATGTATCATTTCAGTTTTATGTGTTCAGTTTGATACTATTCTGATTTTTCAGTTGGGTAAAACTGCTTCAATAGTGTGCTTCGTCCCTTATTTTCGTACTTCAGTGATTATATTCTTGTTTGTGGTCTTATATTTTGGTTTTAACTAGTTCGAATCGTGTACTGTAGATACTCTTCTACATCCAAGATTGATATAGGAATTCATATAGGCCTATCTTCAAATGTTTGCAACAAGGTACATCATGACTTCACAGGTATGGTTCTAATCATAATTAGATTTTCTACATGCTATAATTTTTGTTCCGTGCCATTTAACAAAACTTTATTTTGTACTCAGTTGGCAACACTGCATTACATATGATGTAATTGAGCATGTCTGAGGTTAAATGTTTGCTTATTATACTGTTGTGTAAATGCCATTTTGGTTACTTTAATCATTTTGAATTTTTTTATGTGTTAGTGTATCTTTTGCATTGCTATCTTCACATGATTCTAAATGCTTCTTTCCTTTGTATCTCCTGTGTTTCTGGGTGTCGGCCGGTGAAACTTTGGACTTCTCACTTTTCTTCACACCTGTATCGATTGTGCATTGTTTGATTGGGCAATGTTACTATCAATATAAGATGTTCCCTTGTCAGTGTCAACACTCAACCGTCAAACATGCCGTCGGCTCTGCGATACTGTGAATCCCATTATCCTGGTTTACAGTGGGTTCTATGCTGATTGACCACTTCAAGTGTCACTGACCGTAATTATGACTCCATTCTACAGGACCATGTGCGTCCAACGATCCAGATGTTGTTTCCAGGTAATTATACTACATTTCAAGATGATAAGGAACCCATTAACACAACTGGACCTGTTGTGGGGTAGTTTGTGAAACAGCGGCAGGATTTAAACATCTCAACATGGCCTACACAATGACCGGACCTAAACATAATTGAATCTATAGTCCGTTTTGGAGATAGGAATCCAGCACTATTTCCGATTATGCCCTCTCTAACGAAACTGAGTGATGGAGTGCACGTGGAATGACGTAATATTGCCCTTACTACCATTCGCAAACTGCATGATTCTGTCTCAGGTCGCATTAGACCTGTCCAATGTCATATGAACCTGAAAAGTTGTAGTTTTTTAAGTGTTTCCATTGATAAGTATCTGTACATACGAGGTGTGATCAAAAAAATACGGTGAATAATTTTATTAGAAACAAAGTATTAAGCTTACATGGAATTTGATTTAATCTGCTTCAAAGAACTGTCCTTGGCTACCAACTCACTTATCCCAACGTTGAATCCATGACTCGAAGCATTTCTGGAAGGCTTCTTTTGGAAGAGCGTTCAGTTGCACTGTCGTGGCCCTCTGAATGTTAAAAATGGTGTCAAAACGTTTTCCTTTAAGCATGGTTTTAATTTTGAACAAGAGAGAGAAGTCACATGGTACTATATCTGGAGAGCACAGTCAATGTGTACAGGAAGGAATAATTTTCGTCCAAAAACTTATGGATTAAAAGCAAGGAGTGGCAGGGCACATTTTCATGGTGAAGAAGGGAGCAATTTACTCATTTAATCGGTGGTTAAAATTCTTTTGACGGACCCATAGGAGATGTTTAGTTCTTCAGAGAGCTCTCGAATAATCATTTGCCTGTTTGAAAAAAAAATCATTTGTGGCACTTTGGAACGTTTCCATGTGTTTTTGATCTCGAAGTACGTCTCGAACGTTGTTCGTTTTCAACTGACTCCTTGCCGTTTTTGAATCGCTCGTACCACTTGTAAACAGTCTTCTATGCCACTGCTAGCTACACTGATTTCAACATTTCGTGAGCTTCTTTGGCTTTTTTTTTTTTTTTTTTTTTCAGCTGTTGGCACCCGACAGGCACTCTTAACACGTCCTCACTCTTCTGCCTCTAAAACCAACTGACACGTCACAACTCATTCAAACTCGATGCTCACTGTACCAGTGTTATTCAACCGGGGGTACGCGTACCCCTGGGCGTATACAAATATCTTTCTGGGGTACGTAAAGAGTACAATGAAATTAGTGACAGTGCTGTTTCACAACTTCTTCCATTTCCATGAACATATTTGTGTGAACAGGGTTTTTCTGAATTAACACCAATAAAAACGAAGAACAGAAATTGCTTGAATCCAGAATCAGCTCTGATTCCCGCACTCTAGAAGATTCGACCAAGAATTGCGGAGTTGGCGTCCCGAAAACAAACTCAGTCATCTCATTAACAGGTTAGTTTTAAAGTTACTTTAACTTTTTTGAATTTTTAATATTGTCCTCAGTATGCGAATTATCAGGGAGGATGAGAGGAAAATCCCCTCAGTAGAACTGGACGTTTCCCACATATTTTGAAATTTCCAATGTTATTTTTTACGGATGTGCACTTCATCGTCTTGTAAATAGTCTCTTGATTGTACTTTTGTTGGGCCTCCGTTTGCCTACAGGCCCGTATCCAGCCCCAAACTGTAGGGAGGCCGATCGAACCATATTATATTTCATCACCATATTATAGTTCATTTGCAAATCTACCGTGCAAATTTTAGGGTGCCAGCAAAAAAAGTTAAGGGGCTCGGTCCCCGTGGATACAGGACTGTTTGTCCCCTTTTTTAAATCAACAGAATATTGTATTAAGATTAATAAGTTCATTTCGATTTAATTCTTTTAAACAGCTTCAGGGGTGCACAATTGGATGGCGAAATGTGTCTAGGGGTACGCAAAAAAAAATATTGAATAGCACTGGTTTAGACTATCGGGCCTACTAGTTGAAATGAATACAATATCGATAGATGGCACTGCAAACTACATTCACCGTACTTTTTGATCATTCCTGGTAAAACAGAGATCACTTTTTCCTATATTATTACATTACTGTAGTACTAACTTTGTGGAGAGTTTTTATTATCCGTTTAAACTGTTTTTACAATCTTATTTCTGTGTTTTCAGGAATTCCTGTCTCTAATGTCCCAAGGGAAAAAACATCCATTTGAGATGGTTTACCGTTCAGCTTCACCTGCTTGTTTCGATCGTAAAATTATGTTTTTATGTGATCTTATGATAAAGTCTCTAGAGAAAGCAAACACTAATCTTAACATGGATCAAGTAAGTATGCTGTTTCAAAATTTAAGTTCGTCTACAGAAATTACCAGTTTAGTTACTATCCACTTAAAAAGACACTAAATTAAGAAAAAAATATGAATCAAATAACATATTCAGCGAATACGCTGTATAGGGAAAAATATAACTAACTAACCCTATGGCCTATAGAACCTGGAGCTTCAATGTCATGTTGAGAAAATTTCTCCACTAGAGATGAGTACAAGTGTCCTGATCTTGCAATTTGTGCAAGAATCTTGCATGCAAGACCAAGACCATACCTGCAAGAACAAGGCTCTTGCGCAAGAGTCTTGTACAGCGGGGGACACTTCTAAATGGTACAGCCATATGGAGATTTACGGCTAAGGTGTACCATTTAGAAGTGTCCCCCGCTGTACAAGTACCGGTTTAGTGGTAAAGCGTTCACCTCTAGTGTGTAGGGTCACTGATTCCATTCCAGCTTGCGCCATGTAAGTTTGTTTGGTGGAAAGGCACCGTGTGCGTGGGTTTTCTCGGGGTTTTCACGTTTGCTCCTACTTTCTTCGTTCCACCATTTCATTCATTTCTGATCATCACCGTCTGTCTTAGCCTCGGTGCATAATTATGAGACGTTAAGCTAGATATTACATCATTTCGAAACATATTAGTAGTGTTCTTCTTAAATTAAATAAAAAAATGAAATTTTTGAGTTTTACGTTTCACGGTTATCCCGGCTAGGTTAAAGGAGACGGTGAAGATGAGAAATGAATAAAATGGTGGAATGAAAAAAGTGGGAGGAAACGGGAGAACACCGAGGAAACCCACGCACACGGTGTTTGTCCACCACAAAGTTCACTTAGCGGGAGCACCAAAATTTAAGAGAAATGTAGTATTGATTATCGGTAATTCCTTACACCATAGGTGCCGACAACATGGGTATGGCCTTGGTTCCTAGGTTCAAATATCCGTTGGAAATCTTTAATGTGTACTCATAAAATTGATATCGAAATAACATTTTCATGACATTGACAAGAACTTAGTGCATGTAACAGCAAGTTGATTTCATGGTCTGATGCTTATACGTAGAATAATTGTTTAACAGTATAGTTTTTAGCCTCCTTAGGTATACGGCACATCGAGGATTCAGCGGTATAACATTATACAAAAATATATAATTCATATTCACAAGTGAGAGTGATTTTGTATAGTTATTTCAAATAACTTTTAGTTTGATGTCGTTATTTTATATTTCTAATATAGGGCAAAAGTATTATATAAATTCAGTTTACACAAAAGACATAGACGGTTGAGTCTTTTTCAGTTTTCATTCAAATTATTCTAAAATATTAAGAGGTTTGATTATAATCGTTATTATTTTATTTTTCTCTATCTGTTTTCCAATATCGCTAAACATATCATCATCATCATCATCATCATCATCATCATAGCTATCATCATAGCCATCAACATATCATTCTGCCATTATTAGCAGGTCAGTTGCAATAATTCAGAAGCTTCGATGAACGGTGGTCTTCAGCAAGTCTCTTCTTCTTGACGTAGCTATTTCCTGTTTTCATACCTTCCTTCAACTACAGTCTCCTTCGCTCCTTCCCTCTCTTTCCTTCCACCATACCCTCTAGCACGTCCCTCATAACACAGTTCCTCCTCAGCCAATGTCCCAACTAGTTTCTTTTCCTCCTCTTAATTACATCTAAAATTCTTCTTTTCTCCCCTACTCCTATTATTTCTAACAGCTTCTCATTCGTTTTCCGTTCAATTCAGCTAATTCTCCCCTTTTTTCGAAAGCCTTCGATTTTTTGATCGCTTTTGCGTAACGTCCATGTTTCTGCCCCATAGAGTACATATTGGAATCAATAAAACAAAATCCTATCCTGACTAGATAGGCTGTCCATAAAGTCTTTTGCCACCCCTAAAACTCGGAAACGGTGAAATATATGTTAAAACGGGAAAACACGTATTTCATCATTTTTAAAGTACCACATACTGAGGGAAACAAAGTTGCCCCAGGGGACCTCAGAGGGTCCCAGACGTGGTCCAACTCAAAATTCTCAAATGGTTAGGGGGTCAAGTAGTATATCGTTTGGAAGCTATTTTCAAAAGAAAGACGATTAAATAAGTTTCGAGGCTTTACAGTAAACATGTATAAAATGATGGGAGATCAAAATGTTAATACAGTTTGCATTGAAAAGTTTTTAACCACCCCTTGAAATCTGCAATTGCTCAACAGCTATCAAAACTGAAAACCACGTAGGTCATCATTTCAAAAGTGACACGTATTGAGGGAAACAAAATTGCACCAGTTGCCCTTGGAGGGTCCCAGACGGGGTCAAACTCAAAATTTTCAAATGGCAAGGGGGGTCAATTAGTATATCGTTTGAAAGCTATTATCAAAAGAAGAAAGACGAGACAAGCCTTGTGTTTCAATACCAACCCTGTACGAAATGGCGGTGAAATTAAAATGTTAACACGGCCTCCATCGAAAAATTCATGGTCCCTTCCAGTGATCCGAAACGGTAAAACACAAGATGTCAAAACGCTAAAAGGGATGTTTTCTTATTTGTAATGTACAGCTTTTTGATGTGCAAATATTTGTCCCAGAATCCCTTCAGCTTCCCAAGTGGGGTACAACTTAAACTTTGCGAAGAGGAAAAAGGTCAAGTTGTTTGAAAGTTATTGGTACAAGTTCGGAATTAGCCATGCAAACCGTGTCCGAAAGAACAGGGATTGAGGAATATGTAAACAGTCACATCTATCGAAAGGTTTATTGTGCTGCCAAAATGTCTTGAGCCGTGGCAAAAATGCGAACTAAAGATCACACCCTCGACATCCACGCGTTGAGCCAATAAGGGTTGAGCTGCTGCTAAGCGAGAGAGTCTTAGCGAAAGGGAGTGGAATTCCTTCAGCCGATAGCAGCGCCTGGAACGGAAGACTAGGTGTCAAGTCAATGTGGTATATCTATAGTTAACTGGATGCCATGCCTGTATTACTAATTGAGACAATACTATTTTAGCTAGTAGTGTGCCTACTACTACTTCAAACGCTATTACTAAATTTGCCGTTTTCGCAAGCGGATATCTCGAAAACTATTAGGAATAGGAAAGAAAGGAGTAGAAACAATCTTGTAGGATATTTTCTCAGCCTTCTTTTTGAACATAAAAACTTTTTCGCTACGACCCACCGTTTTTGAGATATAAACGAAAACCCAAAAAAGTGACTTTCCCCGCCCCTCCTGCCCCCGCTCACCTCGTAGGTTCGGGGACTTTTAGTATGTTTACCTCCTAACTACTCCAAACACAGCTTTGAAGCCAAAAATTCTGTTCCCGACCATGTCCTGAACACCCCAATTTTGAGCGTTTATTGACTGGACTAACAAGCAAAGATTGTGTTAACATTATAAGTTCCCCGCAATTTCACCTAAGGTTGATATAGCCACAAGACTTATTTCATATTCCTCCTTTTAACAATAATTTTCCAACGCAACGTTTGCGTTAGCTCCCAGTGGGACACTCCGAGGGCCCCTGGGGCAATTTTGTTTCCCTCAATACGTGTTACTTTTGAAATGATGACATAAGTGGTTTTCAGTTTTGATAGCTATTGAGCCATTTCAGATTTCTAGGGATGACCAGAGACTTCAATGCAAAGTATATTAACATTTTGACCTGCCGCCATTTTGTACATGTTTACTGTAGAGCGTCGAAACTTATTCCGTCGTCTTTGTTTTGAAAATAGCTTTCAAACGATATACTGCTTAACCCCCTAACCATTTGAGAATTTAGAGTTGGACCCCGTCTGGGACCCTCCGAGGGTCCCTAGGGCGACTTTATTTCCCTCAATACGTGGTACTTTAAAAATGATGAAATACATATTTTCCCGTTTTGACATATATTTCACCGTTTCCGAGTTTTAGAGGTGGCAAAAGACTTTATGGACACCCTGTATATAAAACTACATGAACAGACATAAAATAAAGGGGTACTTACGGTTAACGTGGAAAGTTGGAACTTGGCATGATTGTAGTTTTCCGGGACTAACCCACAGAAATATTACCAAAAGTGAATATTTTTAACTTTTAGGGAGTCGAAAGGGTAAATGAAGAAAGTCCCCATGCTCTTTAAATTGGTCTTTTTTTGGACCTATAATCTCATGTTATAAGTACTTTGAATTTGAATATAAACTTGGAATTCGGTATGCTTGTACGTTTTTGTTACCGTTACCTAAGTAAATAACTAAAAATGAAGATTTCCAACTATAGAGTGGTTTTATGGCGAACAGAAACATCTTACCCATATTATTTACATGGGATATCTTTTATACCCCAAAATTATTGGGCACTTCCTTTAAGACTACTATGATTCAGTTTGACATGTTTGTAGATTCTCGGGGCTAACCGACAGGAAAATTTCCAAAAGTGAATGTTTTTAATTTTAGAGGGTCTAAAGGGGCGATGAAGTAATTTCCCATGTTATTTAAATGGGCCTTTATTTTTTGTCCTATAATCTCATATTTTAGGTACTTGATATTGGAATACAAACAAAAAGTTCGGTATGCTTGTACGTTTTTGTTCGCGTTAACTAAGTAAATCGCCAAAACTAAAAATTTCGATCTGTAGTGTGGTTTTATGGGGAACTGAAACATCTTTTCTATGTTATTTATATGGGACATCTTCTACACATCAAAATGGTTAGGTACTTCCGGCAGGATTAGAAATTTGGCATGATTGTAGCTTTCCGGGACCAACCCACAGAGAAATTGCCAAAAAAATGAATATATTTAGTTTTTAATGGGTATAAAGGGAGGATGAAGAAATTTCCATGTTATTTAAATAGATATTGTAAAATTCTCTCAGTTTATGTATCCCAATTATCGTACTCGAGAGATTGGACTTTCCCATCACCTTTTATCATAAAAAGACCCACTTGAATACAGAAATATATTACAATAAGTAGTTTCCTCTAACATTTTTAGGTAAGAAAGTGGAAGGAACCCAATGACCAAGCTTCGTAGGGCTTTTGTAGGTGAGGTTACTCTCTTTGACCAGGCGTCGTGAGAGGGGATGAGTTTGTGTGATTAGGTGTCTCTCGGTGACCGGGCGTCGTGAGAGAGAAAGGGAACCCAATACTGCCAGACTAATAATGTTTCCAATCAACACTATTTTATCTTACAAGTAACCCCTTGAGTGCGAGGTCGGGAGTGCAATCTCTATTAAGACTCATTTGAAAGTGTAGTGTGAACAATGATGACAGGGAAAACATTAGCTGCTAATGACTCACCATGTGCATCAGGAGGGCGACAGAAAATAAGTGTCCGAGAGGTGCAGAGATCAACCTTCTATGGGATATATGTGTTACACTTCACAAAATTGACATCGTCGACATTCACGAAATGTTCAAAATAAACCATTAACTTGCACCATGAACACCGAATGAAAAATGGCGTACCACAGTGATCACAAACGTTCGCACCATAGTAGTACTCCCCCCCGTATGGCTCGCCGAGTCAGCAAAAATTCCTCGATTCTGATTGGCTGAGAGAGGTCACGTGACGTTAGGCCCCGCCCACGCGGGAAATTCAAATTTTTTAGGTCACGTGGTATGACGTCATGAGTCACCCTGCGGGGAAATCCCTCACCCGGGATTTTTTAATGTTCGTTTCCTTTTACGGGTAAGATGTGTGTTTTGATTGGTTGATAGCTGTCACGTGATTTTAGACCCTGCGATATTTGAAATTCGTTCCCTTTTACGGGTAAGATGAGTGTTTATGATTGGCTGATAGAGGTCACGTGATCTTAGACCATGTGATATTTGAAATTCGTTCCCTTTTATGGGTAAGATGAATCCTTTGGTACCACGATGATAGAGGTCACGTGATCTTAAGCCCTGTGACTTTTGAAATTCGTTTCCTTTTTTACGAGTAAGATGAGTGGTTTGGTACCTCGATGCTGATTGGCCGACAGAGGTCACATGATCTTAGACCCACCACACACCCCATGAGTGAAATATAGAGCGATATGTCGGTGATCCTGGATTTTAGAATTTTGTTCCCTTTTTATGGTTATCCTTAAAGTTCCCATGAAGGGCTCAACCTCCTCCTTAAATAACCCTTTTATGGTATCATGATATTGTACTGAAGTTTACATTAAATATTATCGTTCTCTTTGACAGATAAGATGATTACCAGCTTTTTTACCTTGATGGAGATCATGTCCTTGAATTAGTAGCCTATGTCTCTGGAAGTAACAATGGTGAAAGAGGGGTGTCGCTTGTAGATTTCTTATAACACATTGTTGTGAGTTTAAGCGATTTATTGCTCAGTAAGCGCTTCATTAATGGAAACAGTGTTGCCAGATTTTTTTTCTACCTAAACTGCTCCGATTCTTTTCGAAACGGTTCCGCAGAGTGCAAGAAATTTTAAACGAAAAATTTTTTCGAACTAAAAAAATTGTAACTAAAAAATTTTCAAACAAAAAATTTTCGAACTAAAAAATTTTGAAACAAAAAAGTTTCAAACAAAAAATTTTCGAACCCAAAAAAAAATTTCGAATTAAAAAAATTTTGAAACAAAAAAGTTTCAAACAAAAAATTTTCGAACCCAAAAAAAAATTTCGAATTAAAAAAATTTTGAAACAAAAAAGTTTCAAACAAAAAATTTTCGAACCCAAAAAAAATTTCGAACTAAAAAAATTGAAACAAAATTTTGTCAAACTAAAACATTTTTAAAAACAAAAGTTTCGAACTAAAGATGTAAATCACATCTAAAAATTTTCAAATCAAACTTTTTATCGAACTAAACTTTTAAAATTTTCGAACTAGAAATTTAAACCAAGTTTAAGAAAAAATCCTAAGAAATGTTTCTCCAGGAATCGAACTCAGGTCTTTCAAACCAAAGATGTGTATGCTAACCGCTTAAATGAATTCGGTTTTAATCGATCTTGGTGGGTTTCGAACCATGGTCCTTGAAAAGGATACACATATACTTTAAGAAAATAAATCTGACAGTGTAACACTTCTCAAATCAAACTTTTTATCGAACTAAACTTTTAAAATTTTCGAACTAGAAATTTAAACCAAGTTTTAGAAAAATCCTAAGAAATGTTTCTCCAGGAATCGAACTCAGGTCTTTCAAACCAAAGACGTGTATCCTAACCGCTTAGCTATGAATGAATTCGGATTTAATCGTGCTTGGTGGGTTTCGAACCATGGTTCTTGAAAAGGATACACATATACTTTAAGAAAATAAATCTGACAGTGTAACGTGGATTAAAATAAAATGCTGATAGACTTCTTTGTGTGACGACATAGAAGTACATATGATTGAAAAAATGCAAACGTCAGCGGATCGCATTACTTTAGTTTTACTACGAACGTGTCAGCATGATTCATGCAAAAAAAAGCAAACATTGACATTCTCGTATGGAATATGAGGAAAATGAAATGTCGTCACAGTTACGACAAGTAGTGACATGATCCTGACAGAAAGCATTTTGGGATCAGAACTGTGATACTAGATGTTGTAACTATTGAGAAACTTGAATGACGTCACGATCGATTGTTACACATCGTTTTGGTTCGTGATTCATGACGAAAAGCAGCGAGCGTTTTGATTGGTTCGTTGTGATGTCATTTTATAAATTTCCTCGTTTCTGATTGGCTGACGGTGACGTCGTTTTCACAGCGACCTAAATAAAAATCTAAATTTCATTTTTCAAATCCTACATCGCTCTCAACTATCGTGTGAAGAAGATCTGTTCTTGAAAAGTGTCTTCATTTAAGAAGCTTTACTACACCGACTTTGTGTTCATTGAATTTGAGGTAAGTTCAGTGAGTCACCCAAGATTCCAAAATCATTTTTATTTTATATTTGTGGGCGGATCACGAATACACTGTTTTACTTTTAGTACGAAATATTTAGACTATGAAGAAATTAGTGGAATGGGAAAGTGGGAGTACGAATCAGGAACCCCCACACATTAAAACTAAGCACGATAAATGATATGGTTTAGCGTCCCTTCAGCGAGCACCCGTCGGGAATTGAACCATGGCCAGAAAAATGTGTGCGCTTAGTTTTGAAAAGAATGCATTACAAAATTTCAGAAACTATGTCTGAGAATAATATGGTTCGATTCCCTTTAAAAGCATTAGCGGCCCCTTCAGCTTAACGTGATATTCGAGCAACCGCCCGGGATTGAACATGGGCCAGAGGCGTGTACGTCAACCATTTAGCTTAGTTTTGAAAAGAATGTATGATAACGCGTGAGAATATTAAATTACAGAATAGGCTTGACATGCCCCGACGTGGAAAGCAAACCCACCGAGGCTTGAACCAGGGACTTCCACGTCCGAACCATGTACGCTAACCGCTTAGTCACAATAATAATAATAAAAAAATACACTATACAGATTTTGTTTCGACAATTACGTATGTGTTACGCTAATGCTTGATGAATCTCTTCAACTTGCAAACGCATCATTTAAAGGTCGTTGTGAGTAGAAAAAAAATGCTTACGCGTGCTTTGTCACATCTCAGTACTGTTGAAACATTCATTCATGCATTCTTTTTATCACTATAGAATGGTAGGTCAGTTACATGTTGATGTAATGCTCTCGAGTTTGACAGCAATAAAACACTCATTTCAGTAACATAATTATTTAAAAAACTTTGATTTCTAGTACATGTGCTTTCATAATGAGATTCTGAACGTCACCGACAGGGAATCAAACTCAGGACCTTTACATGAATTGCTTAGTTAAGAATTTATCATGAATGTTATCAGGTGATTAAGATTTTTCTTTCTTCTTTTCTTTTGTAGTAAATTCACGCTGCTCAATTCCTTTTTTTCCCACATTACATATTTGTTTTACCGTAATTGTACCTGTTTGTTTGTTTTCTCCTTTTATTAACCATGGCCGAATCGGGTTTTACTGTTCGCAATGAAATCACTCGTCATTATAGACGATTTAACATCGAGGGCAGAATGCTCGAAATTCAATTCAACGCACCGCCCGTAGGAACCGATATCATACAGTATGTACATAATAGTTTCCAAGCAATGCTAGACCATTTGTTAGCCAATGTCGACGATGAGGCGATGGTTGGTTTATCGGTAATATCGCCACGTAACACGAATAAACCGTTTTGGGTGAGTTTTCGCCAAGCCCGAAACTTGACACTGGAAACGATGTGGGCCTCATTCGAAAGAGTGTTACAAAGTAACAATGCATTTCTCCTGCACGAACCATTCACCGTGCATTTTCATCGTGTGGATATTCCACGTGGCTATGGCGGTTTGCGGCAAGGAGTACTTCAAAATGAAGAATTATTACGTTGCAAGCGAGGGATTGTACGTGTAAGAAATCAAGATTCAAGGTGCCTGGCGTACGCCCTTGTTATTGCTATTGGCCTGAAAAAATACAAGAATGTAGATATGAAACGACATAAGCAGTATAAAAATCAGAGAAAATGTGTTGTGTACGATGAAGTGGATGCGCTATGTGCAAATGCAGGAGTCAATTTGGATCATGGTGCCAGTGTAAATGAAATTCGACAATTCCAGGCATACCTTAAAGAATATAAAATTACAGTGTATACCAGTTTCTCAGGCCGTGACATCATGTACGAGGGACCGAACGATGAAAATCGCACTCCCATAAATTTAATTTGTTTGGCTGGCCATTTTGACATCATCCAATCTTTAACTGCTTGTTTTGCAACCAAGTTCTACTGTGAAGCGTGCCATAAAAAGTATAGTAAACGCAATGAACATGTAAAAAATTGTCCTGTAACGTGCTCCAAATGTCTACAGAGACCCCTATGCGACAAGAATCAAACGCCGATATTATGCAACGACTGCAATCGGCAATTTTATGGGGAACAATGTTTTAATAATCATCGTAATATTGTATATCATCAAGGGGAACCTATATGCAAAATGGTGAAGCAATGTACTAGATGTTACAGAGTATATTCTTTTGTGCATACTGGACAACGACATCATGATTGCAATGAGATCTTTTGCAATGTTTGTAAGAAGATTGTTCCAGGATCCCATCAATGTTTTATGCTTCCTGATCGACAATGTTTGAAACCTGGTGTTCCTTCACTCATGCACGCAAAGAAAGCCTTGTTGATATTCTATGATATAGAATCTATGCAGGACACGAATATTGGCGATAATACGTATGTACACATTCCAAATTTATTGGTTGCAGAACAAGTATGTTATGCATGTGTTGAAAACAATAATATCCAGCAGTCTTGCAGTACGTGTGGTCAGCGCCAGCATATTTTCCAAGGAGAGGATCCAGTTTATGATTTTCTTCAGTACTTGCGGGAACGGCGTCCCAATATAAATAGGATTTTCTGTGTCGCACACAACGCTAAGGGATACGATGGACATTTTATTTTAAAGGCTATGGTAGAACAATGCCAATGGAGACCTGACGTCATATTAAATGGGACCAAGATACTGAGTTTAACCTTGAATAATCTGACGTTCATTGACTCGTTGAACTTCCTACCTATGGCATTAAGTAAATTGTCAAAAGCGTTCAATTTACCCGCAACCAAAGGCTACTTCCCACATTTCTTCAACACCAAGGAGAATCAATCGTATATTGGACCACTTCCAGAAACAAAGTATTATGGTGCAGATGAAATGCCCGTCGAAGACAGAAACAAGTTCATGCAGTGGTACAACGATCATCGTAATGACACGTTTGATTTCCAGAAAGAAATTCTCAAGTATTGTATTCAAGATGTCAATGTACTGCGACAAGCATGCGTTTCGTTTATGACGTCATTTGAAACAGAAACCAAAGTGAATCCCTTCTTGGAGACGATCACGATTGCCAGTGCTTCCAATTTAGTATTCCGCCGGAATTTCCTTAAACCCAACACCATTGGAATTCTACCGGCACATGGCTATCGATGGAGAAGTACCCAATCGATCGCTGCAATGCAATGGCTGGCCTACATTGAAAAAACCGAAGAAAAACAAATCTTACATGCGGCCCGACAAAAAGAAGTGTTTATTGCGGGATTCCATGTTGATGGTTACTACCAAGATCCTGAGACGTTAGAGGAGCACGTCTACGAGCATGCCGGCTGCTTTTACCACGGGTGTAAAGTATGTTTTACTACAGGCCGTAATCAGCCCATCTACAGCAATCCAGAAGACACCATGGAATTCCGTTATGAACGAACGCAAAGAAAAAATGCAAGACTGCGTGAATTGGGGTACATTGTACATGAAATGTGGGAGTGCGAATTTAATCAGTTCTTAAAACAAAATCCTGCAATGGCGACGTATCTGAAGAATCACCCGTACATGAACCGCAGACCATTAAATCCAAGAGATAGCTTTTTTGGAGGAAGGACCAATTGCGTGAAATTGTACCACCAAGTCGACGAAAAAGCGGGGGAAGTAATAAAATATTTCGATATTGTCTCGCTTTATCCTTACATCAATAAGTGTGCTAAATACCCTGTAGGCCATCCACGAATTTATCTACAGGGTGATGAAAATATACCACCAATAAATAAAGTCAATGGTCTAATCAAAATGACGATATTACCAAGTCGCCATCTTTATCATGGTCTCCTGCCTTACCGATGTAACAAGAAACTACTCTTTCCACTGTGTGCTGCGTGTGCCGAAGAAATGAACCCAGACCCTACAGCAACGTGTACGCACAACGACCAGGAGCGGTGCCTCACTGGAACATGGGTATCATATGAAATCCAGAAAGCAGTAGAATTGGGATATCAACCAGTGGAAATTTTTGAAATTTGGGACTATGACATTGAACAATATGATCCCATCACGAAAACAGGTGGCTTGTTCACGGAATATATCAATACATTTTTAAAATCAAAAATGGAAGCGTCTGGCTGGCCCAGTTCCTGTGTGACCGAAGAAGACAAATCAAAATTCATACAAACCGTCCTGGAGCGTGAAGGTATTGCATTGGATCGGTCCAAAATTGAAAATAATCCTACACGAAGAAGTTTATCTAAGCTTTGTCTTAATGCTCTTTGGGGAAAACTTTCGCAAAGATCAAACTTTAGCCAGACCACAATTATTGATCGGCCGGAAGAATTTTATGAAAAACTCACTTCCCCCGACATTAAACTCCATCAAATTGTACCCATCAATGATACGATGTTGTATGCGTTCTGGGAGTACAATGAACATGTACCTGTTCAAAACCGAAACACCAATGTCGTGTTAGGTGCATTTACAACATGTCAGGCACGTCTGGAACTGTACAAGTACCTGGAAATGTTGCAGGAACGTGTTTTATATTTCGACACGGATTCTGTAATATTTACGGAGAAGCCTGGAGAGCCAACCATTGAACCTTCAACGTACTTGGGATGCTTATCGAATGAGATGGAGTCTTATGGACCACGAGCATACATCAAGACATTTGTCAGTGGAGGACCAAAAAATTACAGCCTAGAAATATACAATCCGGATACCAACGTCACCAGTTACATATGCAAAATTAGAGGATTTACATTAAATTACAATGCAGGACAACAATTAAATTTCAACACGCTAAAAGAAATGATTACAAATCAATGCCGTGGACAAGTCACCATCACTATCCCCCATAAGATATGCAGGACCAAAGACCATACCATCGTCACACGCAAAGAAGAAAAAATGTACAGTATCCAGTACACAAAACGTCGATTTAAAGAAATCAATTCCTACGATACGGTTCCGTACGGGTACGTTAAAAAACAGAAGATGGAACTGGAAAAAGAAGATGAAGAAGAAAAAACTGTAAACACCCAATAAGGCCACCATTTCTTTTTTCCTTTTCCTTTTCTTCTTTCCCTTCCTTAACCACAAAGCAGCAACACCAAGAAGAAAATGAAGTACCCACAAGAGTTCATAAATCATCAACACAACCATCAGTGGAAGAAATGCAGTCATCTCGTATCCAAGGAGGAACCTTGACCACAAAGCAGCAACACCTAGAAAAATGCAGTACCCAGAAAAAAGTTCGTAAACCACCATCAGTGGATGAAATGTACCCGAGGAGGGGGAAGATGAGCCTAAGCACATCCATCATTTACGAGTAAGTTTTATTTCTCTCTTATCAATATTGACTCATTTTTATTGTTTCAGAAAAAAGAAATTCTTAAAGTAATCCGTCGTTTCTTCTTTTTCTTTACAGGATACGTCTACAACATTCAAAGATGATGACGCGTCCAACATATTCATTAATTAGATCCTGTATTTATTATGTTAATAAACATGTATAGGAAGAGCACATACTTTTCGTTAAAATACAACAAGTTGAAAAAAAATATGTTTTATTATTTCTTGAAACCCTGAACACTTGTTTTCAAATAAATGGTAATCTTGAAAATTTAAGGTGGAAAATATATCCAAGATTTGGTTTACATGATTTTGTTCGAAAAAATAATTAAAGAATTTTTTTAGTGTCCAAAATTTGATTTTTAATTTAGTTCGAAAAATTTTTAATTTGAAAATTTTCAAATGTGGTTTACATCTTTAGTACGAAACTTATTTTTAAAAATTGGTTCGAAATTTTTTTAAAATTTTTAGTTCGAAAAATTTTGATTTGAAAATTTAGTTCGAAAGTTTTTAGTTTAAAATATTTTTTCGAAAAATTTTTAATTTTTTTTAGTTCGAATTTTTTTGGGTTCGAAAATTTTTTGTTCGAAAATTTTTTGATTTGAAAATTTAGTTCGAAAGTTTTTAGTTTAAATTTTTTAGTTCGAATTTTTTTGAAATTTTTGTTTCAAAATTTTTTAGTTCGAAAATTTTTTGTTTGAAAATTTTTGTTTAAAATTTTTTAGTTCGAAAAATTTTTTAGTTTAAAATTTCTTGCACTCTGCGGAACCGTTTCGAAAAGAATCGGAGCAGTTTAGGTTAAAAAAAAATCTGGCAACACTGTTTCCATTAATGAAGCGCTTACTGAGCAATAAATCGCTTAAACTCACAACAATGTGTTATAAGAAATCTACAAGCGACACCTCTCTTTCACCATTGTTACTTCCAGAGACATAGGCTACTAATTCAAGGACAGGATCTCCATCAAGGTAAAAAAAGCTGGTAATCATCTTATCTGTCAAAGAGAGAACGATAATATTTAATGTAAACTTCAGTACAATATCATACCATAAAAGGGTTATTTAAGGATGGGTTGAACCCTCCACGGGAACTTTAAGGTACCAAAAAGGATAACCATTAAAAAAATCCAGGTCGAGGGTGATCACTGTCATACCACTCTGAATGTCTAGCATTGGGGTGAGGGTAAGATTATGTGACTTCTATCCTCCAATCAAAATTGAGGTACCAAAACATTCATCTTATCCATAAAATGAAACAAATGAGTGAGGGGTTTTCCCATGTAATCTGTTCACCGTGTGATGGGTCTAAAATCATGTGACCTCTATCAACCAATCAGAATCGAGATACCAAAGTATACATCAGAAAGGACACCCTAATTTCAAAAATCCTAGGACCTAAAATCACGTGATCTCTATCATCCAATCAGAATCAAGGTACCAAAGCACTCATCTTACCCGTAAAAGGAAATAAATTAGTGATGGATTTCCCCGCAAGGGTAAAACATGACGTCATACCATGTGACCTGTTCAGCGTGTAGCGGGTCTAAGATCAGGTATCGTAGTACCAAAGTACTCATCAAAGAGGATACCCAAATTTCAAAACCCAGGGTCTAAGATCATGTGACCGCTATCAACCAATCAAATTCAAGGTACAGGATTCATCTTACCCGTAAAAGGGAACGAATTTCAAATATCGCAGGGTCTAAAATCACGTGACAGCTATCAACCAATCAGAAACACACATCTTACCCGTAAAAGGGAACAAATTAGTGAGGGATTTCCCCGCAGGGTGACTCATGACGTCATACCACGTGACCTGAAAATTTGAATTTCCCGCGTGGGCGGGGCCTAACGTCACGTGACCTCTCTCAGCCAATCAGAATCGAGGAATTTTTGCTGACTCGGCGAGCCATACGGGGGGGAGTACTACTACCATCAAGATCGAAGGTGAACTCCTTGGGAGTTACAAACCGTTCAGGATGTTCTACTAGGTATCCACTTTTAAGGAATGCATATACGTAGAATCATGTTGGTATAACAGAGAGATAAGATCTGATGGAATATGATTGCACCCGTTACACCAATATGATTCTATATGCATTCTTTAAGAGTGGATACCTAGCTGAACGTTCTAAACAGTTAGTAACTCCCAAGGAGTACGCAATCGATCATTGATGGTGCGAACGTTTGTGATTACTGTGGTACGCCATTTTTCATTCGGTGTTCATGGTGCAAGTTAATGGTTTGTTTTGAACATTTCTTGAATGTCGACGATGTCAATTTTGTGAAGTGTAATACATACATCCCATAGAAGGTTGATCTCTGCACCTCTCGGACACTTATTTTCTGTCGCCCTCCTGATGCACATGGTGAGTCATTACCAGCTAATATTTTTCCTGTCATTACCCCCTTTTCCTTTCAAATGAGCTTTATTAGAGATTGCACTTCCCACCTCGCATTCAAGGGGTTCCTTGTAAGATAAAATAATGTTGATTGGAAACATTGTTAGTCTGGAAGTATTGCATAGTACATCAAACAATATATCCTGTTGGTATTTGCATCGTTTGAAATTTCTTTCTATTTCGACTACTATTAAAAAAAACTGCTAGGGCGTTTCAACATAACTTTTCTACCCTATAGGTATACATGCTAAATTCCAAACAATAATTTTCGATATTTGCTTTCTACATTTATTCATTTCTTTATTTACAGAAGGTTGACTACGTGATGCACGTGCATTTACCGGAGCTAATATTACAAATATTCATGGATGTCAACAATCTTTCAAGAGAAGAATCACTTAAAATGGCTGCGGAAATGGATGTTCCACAAGATTAGTGGCTCATTGTGTGGTATGTATTTAAGTTAATATACTACTTAAATACATGTGTTAGTTAACCTCTGGTAAAGAAAATATGTCCTTTATCGAGCATTAAGCCAGCTTTATCCACGATGTTGCGGTATCAGTAGCGCAACAGCTCTGTTCCCTAATTACATTCAGTCAAATGAGTATTATAATCCACGGTGATGTGGATCTCTAAGTACACGGCTATTCCATGCGTTCGTAACGCGTTTTTATGGCTCAAGTGTACGCTTGAAATACGCTGACTATGTATTTAAATGTGGATGGCTAATCACAATACGCTGCAAACGCGAAAGCAATAAAAAACACTCGGCTCGAGCGTATTTGGTGCGTTTCGGAACAATAGACCGCCTGCTGTTTCGGAATCAGTAAAAGATGTCTAAAGGAAGAAAAAACAGGAAAGAGGTGTTGTCAGTGAAATTCGCCATGCACTAGTCTTTCTCTATTAATAGTATGTACTTTAAATCGGCGCTTTCCACAGCATCTTTATTTTTATTTACATAAAAAGAAACTGTAGCTAAGAGCAATACTTTTTCGATAACCTTCATATCTTCTCACAAGAAACCAACTGAAGCAGGTTATTCTGGTTCTATCCTTCCGGCTCAGGAAAAAAAGACCTGGAAATCCTGACTGGCTCACAGTATGATTTATAACTCTGGCGAAAGTAAAATTACCGAGTAGCCACCTAGGTCGCGTTTCCTGTGGGGGGTAACGCGTCGGAAACCCTCGAATAGCCATAGCCTAACAGTCACAGTCTGAAAATCTGACCACTGGAAGTTACGATCCGTGGCGGTTGAAAGGTTTCTATTTATATTGTGTTATATAGGACCTTTTGCCCACAGCGGTTTCAGTTCGCCAACTGCCCGTAGCGCTGCCATCCCTCATGGTCACAGCCGAGCGCCACCATTTGGGCGCGGACGTTTCAGCGCTGTCGTTTGGGCACGAGGTACACTCATGTCCAAAATTATTGTCGCATGTCTATAAAATGTTGTCCTACGAATATAATTTGATAACGAATTCGCCCGGTATTTCTTAGAATGTTAGTATGTGTACAATCGGCAAAGACATGTATGTGGCAAATTTCATGTCAAAAGAGCAGTAAATAAAAACAACGAAACGAAAATAAAACTTTCTTGTCCATTTAGCAACATTTTGTTTTACTCGTTCTAATTTTCGTATTTATAATTCTTTTATTATAAAATTTACCACAAATAAACATTTCCCAATTATACACAGTATCAGTGTTAAAAGTGCCCTGCAAGATCATTATCAAATTATATTCTTACAAGAAGACAGTTATAGATATACGACAATCATTTTGGACATGAGTGTACATAGTAAAAATCACAATTTACGACATATAAGTAAGCTAGGCACTGAAAACTAAGCGCGAATCAAGATATATATATATATATATATATATATATATATATATATATATACATTTCGTACACTTCTATCTTTATCTCACCTCATTTATCTGTATATTTTCTCCCTATCTTATTTATTCATCTAAATCAAATAGTTTAATGCGTTTGTGGCATTTGTTGCCTAACCTCGTCATGGATTGATTTTTCAATTGTTCACAATTCTTGTACTTCTGATCTAATGTTGATTTAATTTTTATATTATATAAGAAAGCTAGGAAATGAAGGAATCAGGCGAACTGTTAATAATTTTCTTAATGTTAATTAAAACATATTGATTTAATTTTTTATGTTTTAAAACTTTTTTGTATGTATGTTTTAATAATTACATATTTATTAATATTAAAATTTTTCTTTCGTATTTCGTTTGCCAAACTCTTCTCTTCCTTAAGTCCAATAAAGAGCTACCATTAAAAGATTTCCGCACACTCGAGTTGAGGGAAGTGGCCCCGCGTAGCGTAGTCGCTAACACTCTCGCCTTCGGTGCGAGCGGTCCCTGGTTCGATTCCCGGTGGGGGCACTCGGTCGAAAAAGTGTAACACGCTCTTTCAGACCAGCCACCCTGAATGAGGTTTTCCTCATTCACACCAGGCAAATGCCGGAGTGGTACCTAATTTATAGGTCCAGGCCGCTTCCTTCCTTCCTTTTCCCCGGATAGTGTGCTCCCTCAAACATGACGGGCTAAATGGCCTTAGATGCCGAGAACCCAGAAATCTAAAAATCGTAAATCCTAATCGAGTTGAGGGAAAGATATTTCGCATACAGGGTGTCTAAGACATTGAGTTTAGGAACTGCAGTATACCGTATTTCTGGTATTACTTTTTTTATGAACATTCCAATATAAAAATCAATACTTAACACACTTTTTTTTTCGTTCCATTGTAAGCATTTAATCTGCATTAAAGAAAGTAGCGAAAGGAAAAAAGAACGATTTCAAAGTGAAAAATAATAGTTAAGTGTATATATATTGGTCATTTAGCCACTAGAAATGTGTCTGACATTCACACTTATTGCATAACTACAGTAGAAGTCCTGCTTTAAGTTTTTTAATGGAATAGGCTCACTATGTATTTTCTATGTAATGCAGTCAATCATATCTAGTTTGGTCTACTTACCTTTGGCTTGAAAAGTTATCAAATAAAAAGCACACTTAACTTTGGTTGAAACGTAAATTTACAAAATTTAATTGTTAATTCAGTTTTTAGAATTTTGAAATTCCAGTATTTCTATATGTAAAACAAAATCCAGTATAATTCAAGGACTTCCACTACAGTAGACACTTGTGATATCTTGATTCGAACTTAGTACTCAGCGCCTAACATAATGACTTTTTAATTTAACTCGCGCCCAAACGTCTGGCGCCCAAATGGCTTCGCGCCCAAACGTCCAGTGCCCAAACGTCCGCGCCCAAACGTCACGTACCGGTCACAGCTACGGTTTTAGTTACTTGTTGTTTGAAGTGAGCGATTCTGAACATAAGTGACTTCAATGCAGAACACTAAGAAGTTCCACTTAGTAGGACGATAACACTAACTTGGACGAACTACCTTTCTACTATTCCTACTAGTGTCGGACATGTAGGAAGGCATTAGCGCAATTGAAAAAGGCATTAGCAGATCCACGGTGGTCGAGCAATCATGTGTATAGAACCGGACTTAACAATAATTTAACTACAACGATCAAATTCCAAAAAGATCGAGGCAATAAGAAAACTAAATGAATACAAAATAAAAGGCACGGGCCGACGCACTAAATTTTCTCGTTCCAATTTCTTAAAGTAAATCACGTTACTTCACTGTTATAATTGACAAAGTTATCAGCGAAATACGATCAAAATTATAGGAATTTTCGAAAGATGCTTTAGGGCCACGGTGACTCAGTGGTAGAGCGCTTACCTCTGGTACATGGGGTCCCTGGTTCGATCCCAGACCAAGCAAGTTTGTAGTAGACATCGTGTTCTTGGGTTTTCTTGGGGTACTACCTTTTCCTCCCGCATTTTCATTCCATCAATTCTTCCATCGTCATTCACTCGCCTTAATCATCGTTTCCTTTAGCCTGAAAGACATAATCGTGGGACGTTAAACTGAAAGATTTCATTTCATTTCGAAGGAAGCTTTCCTTGTGGATATTATTATAAGAAATAATTAATGCAACATGGTTATTAATGAAATATTTAACTAAGAAACATAAACATAATTGACAGAGCTGTTTTGAGGTTTAATTATCTGCTCTTCTCTAGTTTAACCAGATATACAATTTATATGTGGACCAGGGCCGTAACTTGGGGGGCAGGGTGGCAACTGCCTCCCAGGGGAAGCTCCCTGCCGTTCGAGAGGGGCCCATTTTAAGACAAAATTTTCTTACTCCATATACGATACGAACATGAAATTATAAAATGAAGCATCAAATAGTTCACTGCGTTACATAAACAAAGCAGCACATAAAATGTAAATAAAACAAAAATGAGTCGTGGACTCATTTCAGTAAAAAAAAAAAAAGTTACTATTAGGGACCCTAGAAATAACATTTATTCGTATGGTTTTGAGATTTGTCAATGTTGTTCCCCTAATTAATTTGTCATGTATGGAACGGACCCAGGGACATAACTAACGGCTCCGCAGACTTTGCCGTGCAGGAGGGTCCACAGGTTCCGGGGGGTCCATAAAGAGTAAGAGAAAGATGGGAAGAGGGGGCCCAAGCATTAGAAAAAACAACTTTTTAGGGGGCCCAAATATGCGTGATAACGCTTGCCCCCCAAGGAAAAAAATCTAGGTTACGGCGCTGATGTGGACCACTCTGTATTGAGTAATAACTCATGCTTTTCAAGAACTGTATGGCCCTGAAGTGTGACTCTTCGGAATTATGGGTTGATTACTTCTTTTGCGTACATTCTTTTTCAACACCGAGGCAATATGAGACAGAGCTTGCTGTTTGAAGTGCGATAGAAAGGTACTGCTTAGGTTTGTATAAGCACCCTAGCCGGGAATCGAACTTGCAACTATGCATAGAGAAAACACGTGCGTTAGCCACTCAGTCATTAAGATGCACTGGATACTAGTTTATATTTTAAAAGAATTATAAGCATTAAGAAAAGGAGGTGGAACAGACTGTTATTAAAGTCGAAACTATAGCCTCTAGTTTATTTTTCACTAGATTTACACTATATTCTGGAAAACGGTGGAATGTATAACACCAAAATTCTACCATAACTTCAGATCTCCTTTCGGGCTACGCTGTTAGCGTACGCGCCTTTGGGGTGAGAGACTCGGGTTCGATTCCCGGTGGGAGCTCATGTAGTTCGGATTCTACGTTAATCAGTAGGTCCACGTCTCATATAGCTTCTCTGCTGAAAGGGACGTTAAACTCAAAAATCAACTCAACTCTACCATCGCCTCCCTGCTGAAACACCTTCGTCAATATTTTATAAAGTAGAAAATGAAAATGAAATGAAATTTTTCAGTTTAACGTCTCACAATTATGCCCTTTAGGCTAAGGGAGGCGGTAGATTAAGGTAAGTGAATTATGGTGGAAGAATTTGTGTAATGATAATGTGGAAGGAAACTGGAGTATTCTGAGAAAACCCTCGAACACAATGTTGTCCACCACAAACTTACTTGGGCAGAAGTCAAACCAGTGACCCAACACACTAGAGGTAAACGTTCTACCACTGAGCCACGTGCTCTCCCAATATTTTATGAAGCACTGATCACTTTAAACTAGATAGAATATTGTTCAGTGTTCGTGAATGTAAGTATCTTCTAGTGTCCGTTATAAGATAGCAAATTGGGTCTGGACAGAATTCTCTTACACAAGGACTAGGCAGAGGGTTTGTTCTGGGGGTCCAGACCTTCCCAAAAATCCCGACTTTACTGTCAGTTTAGTCTATTTTAGGGGCGATGTTCATTAATGATAATATAATTTATCCTCAGAATGAATTTGGACCCCTCCCGAAACAAATTTCTGTCTACTTTTACAAGTTTTACTTTGGTAATTTTTACAGTCTTGAGTTTCATTTTTATTATTGTTTTAATCATGGAAGTAGTTTATTTATTTTTTGTTTCTGAAACATTGACATTTAGGCAGATTCAATAAATATATAAATAAGGGTATTAACTGAGTACAATTTTTATTATAAACATGACGTTCACAAGAAATAACATTATGTTTGAATTTTTTAACGTCTTCTATCTGTGCATATGCAGATCCTTATCAATTTAATGAAGATACCTGAAGTAGGAAACATGTAAGTTGTGAAGGTTGGCAACGGTCATGTGGCGGTGCGTCAGGGATAACTCAGTACTACGTGAGGAACTGTAGAACAACTCTGTGCAGTGAGCCGAAAAGACGGTGTTAGTGTAAGATGAACGACCTCTCTTATTTCCAGAGAGTTAAAATTGTTGCCTCTAGATTATGTTGTGAGAGTGTTAAAGAAACTGTCAAGTGTGTTGGGTATGTAGCGAGGGACAGTCCGGATTGTGATGTCAACCAACGAAACTAACGGCAAATCCACATTGGCGAAGAGGAAACTTCTCAGTGACCGGTCCTCTTGAGGATTATTCGGATTATCACTCAGAATCACAGCGTGACTGCTGTGCAAGTAACGGAGAAATTCAAGCAGCCCTTCCCACAAACTTTGTTGGCAGTTACAGCACATGAGGTATGGGTTCAGGTTTCACAGGTGAAGTCGCTGATAAGGGATCATAACGCTTGAGTAAGACTCCAATCGTACCGCGTACATACATGGACCGGTAATGACTGAAAACGTGTGATATATTCAAATGAGGCACCCTTCACCTTACTTACAAATATGGGCTGTGTTTATGGGTAACGGTCTCCAAAGAAAACGTATGATACGCATGGCTTTCGCCGGACAGTGAAACATGTCGGAGGATTTGTAACTGCGGGTCGTAATGTCGTGGATTTTAGTTGTTCCTGCGATGGTGCTTATATGCTTCGTCACTCCTTGTGATTACATCTCCATTTTAGAGAACCGTGCACATCCTGTTGCCTGCTGTTTCCGGACAATTACGCAATAATCCAGAATGGTAAAGTGTCCTTTCACATAGTTAGATCTGTTGTGGCATGATCAGGGCCAACCCTAGGCAACTTGTCACCTCGTGCAATGACATCATTTGCCGTTCCTCCTTTTCTCCAGAAAGAACAAATCTTAAAAGTCACGATTTCAAGTATGCTTCCCTCATCATGAACGACAGAGGGGAGGGAAACGGCACACCCACTCAGAAGGGTCTGAACACTACAAATACAATCTCGTTGTGTCTGTGTTTTCTTTAATTAATAATCTATTATGTTAGTGAAAGATAAAGCAAACACACCTGCAGAGGAAAGATGGTAATCCTTTTTATAGAATTGAATATGGAGCTTCAATCTCAATATATCAGCTTGCAATTCCAGTAAAACTACCTCTTTTATTTTTATTTCTTGATTTTGTTCTATTCCTGTTAGAAAATTTTTTAAAAAACGTATTTCCAGGGCTTGCTAACTTAACATAATGTGCGTTATTTTTAATTCGTTATTTGTTACCATACCTATATGATAACAAAAACTAAGACTAAATGAATAACGTTACTGCGTTAAATACCGTTTTAGCTGTTACCGACACAATTACGGTACTTATTAAAAATAACGTTATTGCCAGGCGAAGAGAGCATTTCGTTATTAAGATTGGGTTAGTACTGTAATAAAGTTAATATATGGTAGCTTAATAGATCTCATAAAAATGATAACGTTAAAGACATAACTGTTTAACTTAATATCATTGCATTTAATTGCAGTAAATGTATTCGTTATTTGTTACCGTTCCTATATCCTAACAAATAACGAAACCAATTCAGTAACGTTATTGCCACGAGTATTATTTCAAATGTTACTCTCACAATTACGGTACTTATTAAAAATAACGTTATTGGCAGGAGTAGAGAGCATTTCGTTATTAAGGTTGGGTTACTGCTGCAACCAAATTAATGTATGGTAACGTAATAGGTTTCATTAAAATGATAACGTTAAAGACATAACTGTTTAACTTAATATCATTGCATTTAATTGCAGTAAATATATTCGTTATTTGTTACCGTTCGTATATCGTAACAAATAACGAAACCAATTCAGTAACGTTACTGCTATGGGTATCATTTCAAATGTTACTCTCACAATCACGGTACTTATTACAACTAACGTTATTGGCAGGCGAAGAGAGCATTTCGTTACTAACGTTGAGTTATGCTGCAGTAACGTTAAAGTATGATAACGTAATAAGTTGCAACAAAATTATAATGTTAAAGACATAACTGTTTAACTTAATATCATTGTATTTAATTGCATCAAATATATTCGTTATTTGTTACACTTCCTGTATCGTAACGAAAAACGAAACCAATTTAGTAACGTTATTGTCATAGGTATAATTTCAAACGTTACTTTCACATTTACGGTACTTATTAAAAATAACGTTATTAGCAGGCGAAGAAAGCATTTCGTTGTTGAGGTTATCGTACCAACGGTGCCGACTTTCCAAAACTTATGTGGGTGCATATCAATGGCAGGACTTGTTATGCGTTTTCAGGGGAGTCTCGATATTTTTTCATTGATTTCCTTTTAGTTAAAAGATTTTCTGAACACTGTCATAAAGGGCTGTGGTGTGATAAAATAAAACATATCGGTACTATAAGGATAAGTTGGGGCTGCCTTAACACATCTGATTTAAACGCAAGAGAAACAGGTTCAAACCCGGGTCCAAGGTTAAGGATAAGTTACTGTAATGAATATCCTCAACATATGTAATCGTACCATTAAATGTATACTTTAAAATAACTTATATGATGCACAATGATCGCAAGAGGCAATGATATTATCAACACGTTACTGAAAGAAAACACCACATTCATACATATTAAAGTGAAAAAATCTTCATAAAAACAAATAATTTTAATGGTATTGCAGAAAGAACTGGTTTTGTTGTGAACATAAACTACAAAATAACTGACTTACAGTAAATGCATGCCGAAGATACCTTGCGATCGAGATCGAGATTTAAGTCACTACCTCGATGTTTAGGTCGCGATGATGAAGGGCGCACATAGCGAGGAGGTCGCACCCTCGCTGTTAAGTTCTCAGTTTAAGGGGAAATATTGCTGTGACGCATGTGAAATTATTCCGTCAGTGCACAAAAATCACTGCAAAACCAGAGTTTGAAATTGAAAACACCAAAGAGTTTATAAATAGGGATGGACGCGAGACGGGATATGAGAAATACCAAAGTCTCGTCTCTTGTTTCGCAAAAATATTTGAGTCTCATCTCTTGTTCATCTCTATCAATATTCTAAATCAAAGACTTTTACATTTTATTCAATTTTCTGTGAAGAAAATGTCCTCTTTCAGCACTCAGGCGAGAAGTCGTTTCCCAGTAAAATTTAATAAATAAATAAATCAGGTATGTCTTCAGATTTTGGGGTGGAGGTGGTATTAACTGCAGCAAAGAAATTTCAGCACTGCAATTCCATTATTCGATGTTTCCTCCCTATGGATACGTGCCTGTCTTTACAGGTATTTCTTTGCCTTACGCCAATAACGAATTTAGAAGAAACCCTTTTTATTCATCTCGGAATTGGGGGAGGGCGTGGAGTTTTTAAGCATAGATATTATTTACAATAGCTTCTTAGCAACTGAAATGGGAATGTCAGATAAGTTATTTATTTGAGAATTATACTGTAGGTTATTATTATATAAGGCACTATATACGTTTAACCCCTTCGGGATCCTATGGTACAATTTGTACCATATGCACTTTTCATGGTACGTTGCGTTATTTCTCTTCTATTTGAGCTTTTTCGTCCGGGTTCTTTTTTTTTCAAGTCCAGAGGTCTTGAAGAAGACATTACGTATGGTTTCAGACCGTCCTGCGTCCAGACATAGGAGGTGATGACGTCATAAGTCAAAAATTTATTTTCTCATTTTCTAAGCGTATGTTCAATATTTTTTGGCGGGCTTATTTTTCTACGTAGAAGATTGAAATTTTGCACAAACATTCAGTCCACGGAGTAGTATGTACCAGATTTTTTGTTCCGATGTCAGTGCTAAAACAGGGGGGAAACCAGAGGGGCAAAGGGGTAAAAATAGGGATTTTTACCCCAAAAATCCCGTTTTTCGTCATTTTCCCGCCTTACATACATGATAGGACCACGTGAGTCATACCGTCTGAAAGGCAGTTCCATTCTGAAAAGAACGACGGTTGAATTATTATCCTAGGATAATTAGGGATGTCTCAGGGAATTTTTAAAAAATACACTTCTATATAGGGTAATATGGGGCATTGTCGGTGTATATATTTTTTGGCGGACTTATTTTTGAACGTAGAAGACTGAAATTTTGCACAAGCATTCAGTCCACGGAGTAGTATTTACCAGATTTTTTGTTCCGATGTCAGTGCTAAAACAGGGGGGAACCAGAGGGGCAAAAAGGTAAAAATAGGGATTTTTTACCCCAAAAATCCCGTTTTTCGTCATTTTCCCGCCTTACATACATGATAGGACCACGTGAGTCATACCGTCTGAAAGTCAGTTCCATTCTGAAGAGAACGACGGTCGAATTATTATTCTAGGGTAATTAGGGCCGTCTCAGTGAATTTTTATCTGTATAGGGTAAAAGTGGGGCATGGCAGGGAATTTTTTTCTGGCGGGCCTATTTTTTCACGTAGAAGATTGAAATTTTGCACAAACATTCAGTCCACCGAGTAGTATTTACCAGAAGTTTTTTTCCGATTTCTGCGTAAAAACAGGGGGTCCAGAGGGGCAAAAGTTGAAAAAACGGAAAATTTGCCCCCAAAAATCCCTTTTTTCAGGAATTTCTCGCCTTAGATACATGATGGAGACATATGAATGGTACCGCCTGAAAGACAGTTCTATTCTGAAGAGAATGATTGGCGGATTATAGTCCTAGGGTAATTAGGGATGTTTCAGGAATTTTTTTCCTGAGATCATAGTGTTTTATGGTACTTTGGGGCATTGTGGGAATTTTTGATAAAAATTCTCTCGCCCTTACTATTCAAGATAGAAACTTGAAATTTGGCACACACATTCAGTATACCAAGTACTACTTATCAGATTTTTTTGATGGCTACGATCACACAGGGGGGTCCAGGGGGGGGCCAAAGTTCGAGAAAAAAATTTCCCTCCGAAATTTTCACTTTGACATTTTTCCCCGCTTCTGGTATATGGTATGAGCATGCAAGTGGTACCATTCGAAAGCCAGCTCTATTCTGAAGAGAATGAGGTATGAACCATGATCCTAGGATAAATAGAGGATACAGTAGCTGCTTGACTGAAAGTCTAAAAAATAGCCCAAAAAGCCAGGATCCGGAAAGGGTTAATACTCGAAATGGGGGCGGCGTGGAGTTTTTAAGCATAGATATGATTAACAGTAGCTTCTTTTTTTCTTTAAAAATTCTACAATTTATGGACTTCAGTCCGAAAACCCCCTCCCTGTGACCGCCACTGCCTTATATAATAATAAGCTACAATATAATTCTCAATTGCTATTTTCTTCCATTCTGTATTTAAAATGTGCCTATTATGAAGTTGTTTGTATTTCTTATTCCATATTACCAGAACATTATTAGTTCTATTAATATATCTTTCATCGGGCCAATCCTACCATCTTCTGATATCTGTCTGATATAAATATCCTCCTGACATTTTTCCGATAAGTGTTCTACAATGTCCTGATAACAATCAGGTGGTTGATAAACCCTATCGGCTGGTTGGTACTTTGACAGGAAGTTCAATTGCCTGTTAACAGCTATCAGCTACTTGTTAGTAGTCGTGTAGTGAATCATGGACGAAATAGAAGAATTGTTGATGTTGTCCGAGGACGATGAGGAGATTGTTCGATATATAGCGAAGCCTAGAAGACCATTTTAGCTCGAATATATGCCAATTTATAACGATAAGTAGTACCCGTTGGCTACAAGTGCCCGCACATAAGCGCCATGTAATTTGTATAGTTAGAAGATGAAGAAATATATTCTATATAAAATATAGAATTTAATTATTGAAATTGAATGATCTATAAAATAATATCTAAATTATTAATCTAATTTACATATTTTTAGAGGTGGAATATCAAATAAATGAATTAATTAAAAGCTCAGATTATGTTATTACGTGTAGTCAGTGGCGGCGATTGGATGTTAAAAGTGGGGGGCAAGACATCATCTGAATATTTATATATCAATGTTAGTTTCCCTGGTTGATGCTAACCTTTTTTGACGAAAGGTTGCATAACTAATAGGATACTATATTTTTCAGTTAAAATACCGTATATCGTACTTCACATTTTATTAAGGAAATTGACAAAAGCAACGCAAGTAGATACTAGTCTTTGTACAGTCACGAAAGACAGTATTCTTCAGGTGACTAAATTTCTTTTCCTAATAACTCACAATAAATTAACCTATTAGAGTACTTACTTTGGCAAGCTGTCAAGTTATAACTATTCTAAGGATAACAACAAAAAGATCAAAATTAATTCATTTGTTCCCGAGTTATTGGCAAAAGAAAATTTGTTAACTGTCAAATATTTTCTTTTCCGTGTGTACTCTTAAACAACGAAGGTGTAAGAAGAGATTTGATTTCTTGCTTATGAACACCTTAAAATTCTGTCTGGAAAATTGTGTGATCAGATTATTTAGTAACAAATTTGCAAAACAAATAAATAGAAAGGATAATATTAATCATAGTAATGAATAACGAGGTTTGTTTTGCAAAAGTTATACTGAACTTGGGATTAATGAACAGTTTATAATTTTAATTAAACACATGCTATTAAATGTATGTTATTACTCTTTGAAAGACAGTAAATATTACAAGCATATGACACGACATTTAAAGAAGTACTTTTGCAGCTTCCCGAAACATGTTAAAATGAAAATGAAACCTTTCAGTTTTACGTCCCACAGTTATACCGGCCAGGCTAAAGGAGACGGTGATGAAAAGAAATGAATGAAATGGTCGATTGAAGAAAGTGAGAGGAAACGGAAGAGAAAACTCACGCAGGCGGAGTTTGTCCATCACAAAGTTCAATTGGCTTGAACGGAGATCGAAATAAGGATCCCACACACCGAAGATGAACGCTCTACTACTGAGCCACCGCGGCCCTTCCGAAACATATTCGTTGCTATTAGGTGCAGTATTCACTTTCTTGGGTTACATCAAAACTCAACAATACTTAAAATCACTCCATACTGCAGTTATACAAAATAATCCTAAAACCTAGAATTATGTTAAATTCACTAAATTTAATTGTATATGCACTCGTACACCCCTAAACACACCACTTCACTCGTATTTACACTGCAAAACAATGGAAAAGGTAGAAGTTGCTTCTTATGACTGTTTTTAATCAATATTCCTTACTATTAGAAAGAAGAAAAGACATTTTAGGTATTGTCAATTTTTGTTCATTTAAAGAATAAATTTATAAGAGATGTTTTTCTGTGTGTGCGCGTGTGTGTATGAAATGTTATCTCAATTAGTTTCAAAGCGGCTGACTTAACATATCGAGCCCTTGTAAGAAGAAACTAAAGTACACTGGAATTGCGCTCCAATACATTAATTTTTGTGCCATTATCCGTGGCAATCACAATGCAGTTCTTGTAGCTTCCTTAATTCCACGGGGAGACAATCAATACGTACTCACACAACAGCAGATATTATATGGCATCATTTTTTCCTATGAACCAGTAATACATACAATAACTTTACATTTCCAAATGAAACTAGATATATACATTAACACTAGAACGGCGGTGTTTTTGATACTCTCTAGAACGGCGGGAGTGGGTCAAAAATGACCCATTCCATTTTTATTAAATATTTGTATTCTAAACCACTAATATTTGTTGCATAATAAAACGTAACTTTCATTCAATAAAACAAAATACTTCTTTGAACTCTAGCTTAGATCAATGTGTTTTTTGCCAATAATACAAATTTTTAAAAAAAAAAACATGCTATTTTTATTTATATAATAGTGTTAAAATGATATTATTAAATATATTATATACAATGTCAGTTTATTATATAGTAATGTTATATATCATTCTAATTCCTAGATAGTTATTATTCTTAGATAGTTTGTCCAAGCGCATGACCTAACTGAACTAAACTAACCTAATCTACATACATCTAAATTTGCAATCTGACACAGAACAAAGTTCAGTCACTCTTCTACAAGGAGAAGGGTCATACAAATACATTGCTCACAAATAAAAACGTGACGTATTACACAAAAAATATTTTACTAATATGGTTGTAATACGCATCTATCTATTTCTATAACTTTCCTCCCCCTATGTAGAATTTGTGGAAGCACATAACCTGACATAACCTAAAATTGCATACACAGTCGTAAACTTGCTGTAGCTCAAACCAGAAAAAGTCAGTATGGAGTGATTGTTTTCTAAATAAGATATGCTAAGTTCTAATCATGAAAGCTCTGACATAAAAAGAATAGTAAACTACCTGCTCTTTCGAACAACTCCTTTAGAGATTCTACTTTTTTGGTTGAAATATAATTTATCTAAACGTACGAGAAAGTAAGTTGTCTCCCATTTAGACCTCTAAAATTTTTGGTTTCGGTAGCTTTGAAATTTCTGGTTACGCCACCGGCTAGTAGTCTAAGAATTTTTGGCAGCGCCGGAAATCGAACTCGGGATCCCTCAATCCGTACTCAGCCACGTTCACTACTAGACTAGCGGGGCGGTCATATAGTGGCGATCACATTGAGAGCTTCGGCTTTGTTTTCCCAACCTGTCTGGTATATAGGAACCTTGTTCCAACCCGTCTGGTCAGCATGGGAGCAGTAGACCAAGTCCTCCCTCCGGGAAGAGGCTTCATCCAATAGTGGATCGAACATGGCTATGGTTTATTTATTATTATTTCTTTGTGCTATAATCGTCTTCTCATGAAATATTTCAATATAGTGATAAAAACAAAAAACACACTAGCTATATATTTTTACAATAGCGTGCAAATTGTTTGCAAATGTGTCATTAAAATGATTGAAATTATTATGAATATTTTGTTACGATGTAAGTCATATAATTTGTGTTTAATAATAATAATAATAGTCTTACATATTTTACGAAGCTTATTTGCAGAAGTATGGTTTTCTGTGCTTATCTCTTCCTCTTTCAATATTTCATCCGAATCATCATACCATATTCGGCAGGTACTCTTCATCTGAAGAAATATCAACGCATTCAGCGTCAGATTCGGCCCCACTTATGTCATTGAAATTTACAAGTATTTCATCCAGTGTCATCAGTTTCTTGTTGATAATGAGTGTTTGAAATAGCACATCAGTCCGAAAATAATCAGATTCTCCTAATCAACAGACTTTCTAAAGTATTACTAACTCCAACTAAACTGACAAAATTGCTGAGAAGCTGGACTTGAACACGGGGTGGAATGGGAGAGTATTACGAGAAAGAACGGTCGCAAGATAAAGACGCTAGCCAGCAGTGTTGCTACAATGCAACAAAATATCACTAACAAAAGAGTTGGGTCAAAATTGACCCACGCCGCCGTTCTAGTATAATTGTTTGTTATTTCAAAAGGCAAAGTGTGGATAACAGTGATACTTAGTACAAATATTTCTTCAAGAGAACGGGTAAAAGTCACAAAAATTCGATTCGATTCCTAAGAAAATAGAAAAGTTGTTAAAACGTAAAGTTCGAAATGGGTCAAAAATGACCCAGCCGCCGTTCTAGTGTTAATGGGTCACTTCAAAAAAGTGGGGGGGGCAACTGCCCCCCTTTGCCCCCCTAATCGCCGCCCATGCGTGTAGTATTATAAAATGGAGTGTAATATATAACGAAATTAACGTTATATATTTTAGTAATGCTTCTTAGGTTGTAAGGACGAACAGCAATATTTCTATGTATATAGTACCAATGCATATGTAAGTGTAGCCTAAAAAGTGTTTGTTACGTAAGTTTGTGTTTGCCTTTACGATAGTGTACCCCTGGACAATAACGTGCATAAGAAAAAATACCGGTACTCATTTCTGTTTCCCATGTTTTCAATAGGATAATTTAAACAAGCATACTGAAAACGCACTTGACGTTTCAATTGTTTTCTGTATGAGCAACAGAAAACCAACCAATCAAATGGTCCGTTAAAACCTTGATTCGGGTTAACTATCTGACAGAGTATATATCAGGCACAGTATATTGTAGAACGAACCACGGGTTAAAGTAACTGACAACTTCCTGATATCTAATTCTGACTGATAGTAATCAGAAAGAATATCAGGATATTGTAGGACTGGCCCTAATCAAATATAATAGTGCAGCAAAACCTTGAGCATAGACACACTTAATCCGCTACAGACGAACTTCTAAACAAATGAAGACTTTATTCCGTGCAGCGCTTCAGGGAGAACCAATGAAAATACGAGCCACAGTAATGCTTCCGCTGAACATCGATGTCAAAACAAACTCAGTTGTTCATCATCGCGACCACTAATTCACCCTCGCGGTCGACCTCTAGGTCGTCATGTAGCGTACGTCATCGGCATGCGCTTACCCATTTGAATCCATGTTTATGTGCTAGTATCGAGGGTGCGACCGCGACTTAAACCTCGACGTCGATCGCAAGGTTTCTTCGGCATGTCCTGCCCTTAAGTGTACTGTTTGGTTGCCTTTGCACAAACACATTTGAAACAAACAATTATGTTTTAGAGGTTAGAAATTTTAACTTCCATCTCAATGTTTTAATTGCTTATTATTTTTTGGTAATGGCAATCAAGTGAGAAATGTTTATTTTATTTTATTTCTATCAAATTAAAAATCTCGTGGCTGCGGCTCGCCCATAAGATTATTTGTGTGGGTGCTAGAGCCTCGGAGCACACACGTAGTCGGCGCACATGTATCGTACAGTTGCAATAACTTATTGAATGCTAACTTAATAGATTGGATGATAATTTAAAAGACAGAACTTTTAAACGTAATATAATTTCATTAAAATATACGTTATTACCATTTCCATTTGTATAAAAAAATAATGTTATTGACAGAAAAAAAAAAACAGCATTTCGTTACTACGATTAAGAATCAGTTGCGTACAGTTGTATTAATGTTATTGAATATTAGTGTGGTAAGTCGTAAAGAAGAAGACTTGCTAAAAAGAAAATGAAAATAAAATATTTGAATTTTACGTCCCATACTTATGCCGGATAGGATAAAGTGCATGACGATGGTAAGAATAAATGAAGTGATTGAAGAAAGTGGGAAGAGACGTGATAACCCTAAGAAAAACCCCACACATTGTGTTTGTCCTCCATAAAGCCACTTGGCGCAAGCTGGCATCGAACCGGAAACCCCACGTTGCATTGGTGAACGCTCTACGACTGAATTACCGCGGCCTCATTCCTTTTTCATGCACGACTAATATCCTTTATGTAATTAAAGAAAAGTATATTAAAACTTAACCAATATCCAATATTTGTTAAATTTACGAATACGTTCTCCCAAAGGGACAGAGTATTGGAATTCCATCCATAGACGCTTCAGAAAATGTTAAGCACGGAAATTGAAGAAATTTTGATGAATTATTATAGTAACTCGTAAATGTTACAGGAAAGGGAACTATTTCAATTTTGAATCCAAACGATTAAATTATAAACAGCGTTTTACTTCTTCTGGGCACTTGTCTTTTGTGCGGGACGCCTGGGGTTGATTTCCGCCATGAGCTCATGTGATTTGGATCCTACGTACCGTAGGACACATCACACAAAGTTTTGACAGTAAAAATTACATTAAACTCCAGACATGTAAGCTTGTTTTAATCACTCTTCAATGTCATATTTTCCATTGTTTATGATTGGTTAATTGATTGGTCTGGAGTTTACCCGTATTAAGCACTGAAGCTATGTGAGACGTGGGTCTATAGCTTACGTAGAATTATGAGGACTTGATTTTCTGCCAGGAATCAAATCCTGCTCTCCCACAGCAAAGGTTTGTACAGTAATCATATAGCCACGAAAATATGAAGTGTAGTACTTTAAAATTTGTGCCTGCTTACGATGGAGGGCGTTTATTTTTAAACAATAGCATAAAAAATAATAGAAAAAAACAAAGCACTCGGACTTCAGATCCATCAATTGCAACAGCACTATGAAACCTTTCAAGTAAAGTTATCTTCCAGTGTAGTTTACCAACAACAGTTCATCCAATGAATTTACGTTTATGTGAAAAAATATGAAACATTTTGGTTCACTGCTATTTCAATTCTATAAATATAGATGTGAAGGTCTTTCAGGCAGGTGAAGTTTACGTAAGGATTACTCCAGTAACGCCTCATTTTCTTCTTCATAACTAACTGACTTGACGAATTCTGTGGCCTATGGAACCCGGAGATTCGAAGCCGTATTCAAAAAAGCTCTTCATTGAGTTCTGTCTTTAGCCAATTGTCCTTTGTACTCCTATTTCTGTGAGATCCATCTTAATTTTGTCCTTCCACATACGCCTAGGTCTTCCTAATGGTCTTTTCCTGATTTGCTTTCCAATTAATATCTTTAAAGTGGTTCTACTTTCTTCCATTCTCGCTACATGACCTGCCCACCTGAACTTCCTAGCCTTAATGACTCTAACAATGTTAGGTAAATGGTATAAATTATGTTAATCGTTATGAAGTTTCCGCCATTCACCATTTTCACCCCTCTTGGTCCGAATATTCGCCACAGAATTTTATTTTTGAATACTTTCAGTCTGCGTTCTTTCCTCACAGTAATTGAGCAAGTTTTGCAACCATACAGTCCAAGAGGCATAATAACTGTTTTATATATTTTAAGCTTCAACTTGTTTTTCTTTTTAGAGAATTCACGAAGACAAAAGAGTTTGGACTGAATTCAATGCTTTCAATCGACATTTAACTTCTTCACGGATATGATTCTGGTCTGATAATGTGGATCCTAGATATTTGAAAAGGTCTACTATGTCGAAAGTATTCTTTGATATTTTAACGTATCCATTACTTGAGTATTGTGATCACGGTGCATTTTCATGTATTTAGTTTTATTCTGTATTTACTTCTAAGCCCATATCCCTGCAGGCATTTAATAAAACCTCTGCATGTCTTTCAATTGTCCTCACATCATCTCCTATCAGTTTGACATGATCAGCATAAGTCATAACCTGCTGAATGCCATTAAGCTCTAAGGCCTTGTTGCTACATTTAATTTTCCTTATAGCATATTCCAGAACAAATTTGAATAATAATTGTTTTAGTCCCTCTCTCATTATTTCCTCCCTCTCTCAGTGCATCTCATTGTTTTAGTCCCTTCTGTATGTGAAAGATCATGGCAAAATATTTTCCTACCCGGACTTTTCTTTGAGTTTTATTTAAACATATCTTTACTAATCTAATTAGCTATTTTGGTATATGCCGAGTTCGGTAAGAATGTTGTACAATATTTCCCTAGTCGTAGGCCTATCTAAAATCACTAAACTGATGTACCCGAGTGTTGTATTCCCATTGCTTTTCGAACATAAGGAAATGGGAATTAATTCCTTTTCTTCTTTACAAAGTTATAAACTAACTATACGAAAGCAACTAGTTTCCTGTGAAATTCGATCTTGAATGCGTATCCATTAGGGATGGCCAGATCCGGATCCGAGATTTCGGATCTTGGATCCGGATCCGAAAATCCGAATCTTGGATCCGGATCCGAAAATCAGGATCTTGGATCCGGATCCGTAATTTCGGATCTTGGATCCGGATCCGAAAAAACGGATCTTAGATCCGGATTCGAAAATCAGGATCTTGGATCCGGATCCGAAATTTCGGATCTTGGATCCGGATTCGGGAAACCGAATCTTGGTTCCGGATCCGAAAATCTGGATCCGAAATTTTGGATCTTGGATTCGGACCTGAAAAACCGGATCTTGGATTCGGATTCGAAACTCCGTGTCAGAAAATTCGGGTGTTCCGAATCAGCAAAATTTTCGAAATTATTGACAAAGTGATTTTCATTCCTATGCTTAAAATAAGATTTTAAGACACTTTTGGTATCTGATCGTGTAACAGCCTTGCGTTCTCTTCATTCTGTTGATATTTGGTTTTCGTGCCTTAATATGTCACAATTACTCCAAATTTGATTGAGTAAAACTGTCGAGTTAGGTGAGAGTAATCTCACTGTCAGATTCGATTCTAGTGGAAATACTTGACCGAAAAGGTAGTAAATCTTTTTTAAAGCGGTCGTCCTCATGGAAATTTGTCCTTTGTTTTCTGTAACACTAGTCAAATGCTGGGATGAAACCTTAGTCTCAAGCCCAAGCTTCTTCATTAGACTCAGGCTGCTTACTTTTCTCATTCTTTCTGAGTTATTGTGGTCACTGAATGAGGCCATTTCCTAGTCGTGATGGGCTAGGCCATTGCTAATAGAACAGCCTATAAAATATAGATCAAATCAAATTAAGGAGCAACTACCTTTTCTTGCTCTTGATGAGCTTTTTTTTCTTTCTTTAAAAATACGTTTCTCTGTGACCGTACCACTCCAGTTAGAATTAAGAATTGTAGTAGAGATGAAGTTCTAAATGGCAATTAATGTATCAAAATCAATGTATTAATGTACTGTATGTGTATACAAAATACCATATGGAGCCTCGAGCAGTAACATGTATCTTTGTAATTAGTAATCCACTACTATTAACTCTGCATAGGTTGTATAAGGAGCTATATCATTCATGTAAACACACAGGCGGATGCAGGGGAGGGCGAAAAGTCGGAGGGTGGTGGCTCAGTGGTAGAGCGTTCACCTCCGGTGCTTGGGCTCCCTGGTTCGATCCCAGCTCGCACCGTGTGGACTTTGTGGTGGACAAACACCGTGCTCGTGGGTTTTCTCGGGGTTTTCCGTTTCCTCCCACTTTCTTCATTTCATTTATTTCTCATAATCACCGTCTCCTTTAGCCTAACCGGCATAAGCGTAGGACGTAGAACTCAAGGATTTCATTTCATAACGAATTTTTGTTCAAATAAGAAGTTTCATTTCTCTAACATTCCAGGATTCCGAGATATAAAAGTCTTTTCTCCCCGCCCCTTTTCTTCCCCTCTAAGACATACATAAAAAAAAACGCTTAAGTACATACCTAATTATTTCAAATGTAAAGTCCAAATACCAAATTCTATGCTCCTAACCTTCAGAGGTTCCCAGATATCGACATGTTATTATAAAAATTACAATCCCCACCCTCTTTCCTTTCCATCTCTTTTCTTTTCCTTTTTACTAAAACGTCAAAAAACACTGAAGCACATGTCAAATTATTTTCAATGAGAAATGCAAATACCAAATGTCAAGTCTCTAACCTTAAAAGATTGAACATATTAATACAATAATTGTAATCCCCACTTAATTTTCTTCTTGCCCTTTTTCTTCCCTTCTGGGCCACATATATAAAAAAACGTTGAAACACGTATCTAATTATTTTAAGTGAGAAGTCCAAATACCAAATTCCATGTTTCTAATCCTTTAAGTTTCCGAGATATTGGCATATTATTATACTAATTGCAATAATTGCAATTACCACCCCTTCTTTTACTTTCTACATCTTCCCTGCCCCTTCTAATTTAAATATCAAAAAACACTTAAACAAGTATCAAATTATTTTCACAGAGAAACCCAAATACCAAATTTGAAGTATCTAACGTCAAGAATCATCAATATTTTCCACCCCATTTCCCCCCTTCCTCGTCGAATTTCCCAAAGTCTTTCCTTAGTGGTATCCTACGTCACAAAGCCTATAAACTGTCCAAATTTCAAGTTTGTAGCTTAAGCGATTTGGCCTGTACGGTGATCTATCACTCACTCACTCAGTCACTCAGGACTTTGCCCTTTATATAGAGAGAGATTTAAGATTTTATGGGAAAGCCATGGATTTTGTCCTAAGGCCGCCAGTGTCTTAGAAATGTAATAGCTTTGCTATAAACTTTAAGCAATCAACTGACTGATCCGCGTCTATATGTATTATGTAAAATACCGCTTATGATATTTATTTTGCTCGTAATAAAAAAAAAAATAGAAATGATGACGAAAATTCAGACATCCATGATTTTAGCGTAATGCTGCAGGAGTTCAGATCATTGAATTAATCATAAGAGCCGACTGTATAAGATAGACTACATTAAATTCCAATGTGGTACAAAGAAAATATGCAACATTACTATGCAGTTTTTCAACGTTATAACTCAGTCTGAAAATATTATCATAGGTCTCACAAACAATCGAATTTTAATCCTAACTCGATTAATATAAGGCAGATCTATACAACTACTGACTTGAGATGAAAGTGGCATACTTGTAGTACGTTTAAAGATATACTAAAGACTAAATGATGGGGTGTGCGCAACAGTGGTCTAATCCCGAAAAATGTGAAAATGAGATTTTGATGTAATCTTTTGTCATTTAAATTGAATTGTCTTCCCACAGAGTTAGATAAAATTCACCTAGTAAATTTTATACATATGGATATTTTAGTTCTGGGTCTCAATCTAAGGCCTAAAATATTCAAAACAGGAGTCGAAATCTGAACTTCGAAATTTCGGGTGTGGATCCAGGAACCGGATATCCGGATCCAAGATCCAAAACTTCGGATCCGGATCCAAGATCCGGATATCCTGATCCGGATCCAAGATCCGAAATTCTGGATCCGTATCCAAGATCCGGATATCCTGATCCGGATTTAAGATCCGAAATTCCGGATCCGGATCCAAGATCCGAAATTTCGGATCCGGATCCGAGATCCGGATCTTATAGAATCCGGATATTCGAGATCCGGATTCGTCTGGCCATCACTAGCTATCCATAGATTTGTTTCTGCTGCCAATAATGCCAACTGTCACTGCAATGCCTACACGACCTCGCATCAACAACACAGGAAATAGTCGCGGATTGATCGTGCGACACTTATTGCCCGTGTTCATCGGGGCTACAGGTACACGGTCAGTTCCGCATTTAGAACCTCGGCGACCCCTTCCCCCAACAAATATGCTGGCACCCACCCCCTTCCTTTGATTCCAAATTAATTGAAGGGGTGTGGAGACCATTCCTGGTATAGGAAAAGAAGCGTGTTGTATCGTTACTGAGTAGATGCGGGGTGCTTCTTTGCTAATGTAGATGACTGTTTTTGTATTTATTACAACATAGATTTGAAGGGCACTGGCTTCTATCTAACGTAAAAGATCCTTAATTTGTTCTTTTTAAGTTTGTAACTCAAAGTGTTTTGGAAAAGGTTATAACTACTAAATTTCACGCCCTTAAAAGAGTTTGCGCTCTAGGCACGAACTTATTTGGCCTAATGGGAATTGCGGCCCTGTATATAATGCTATATTTATTGATAAATTTTATTGCAGAACAATATCACGAAGTAAATCAAGGGAAAACGAAATACTGTAGACCTTAAAGTCATGAAGAATGCTATTCAAACAGTTTCATATCACCTGATACAAAACATACATATCTAAAAGATAGTCATGCAAAAAGTAATGCAAAATTTGCAATAAGATGTGTAATGTAAAATGTTTACAAAAAGCCGAATTTATTGTTTCTTTTCTTATAATTCCGTCTACATGAAGTGAGTGATCCAAGGTACATTATGTTGTGATCACTGGTACAGCCACTTCCTTAAGATCCTGGACCTAAGAAAGAAACATTTCTCCATTCTAACGGTAAGATGAATCTCTATTATTTTGAGCGTGTTGTTTAATATCATATATTAATGGCATTGGAACTCTTTGCGTCTATAATGTATTATCTAAACACTTACTGGATGTGAGATTGGTTGGTTGGACTAGTGTCTTGCGTCCATTTCGTATCAGAAGCTACACTATGTGATCAAAAGTATCCGGACACCCCGAAAAACATACGTTTTTATATTAGGTGCATTGTGCTGCTACCTACTGCCATGTAGTCATTATCAGCGACCTCAGTAGTCATTAGACATCGTGAGAAAGCAGAATGGGCGCTCCGCGGAACTCACGGACTTCGAACGTGGTCAGGTGATTGGGTGTCACTTGTGTCAGAAGTCTGCATGCGAGATTTCCACACTCCTAAACATCCCTAGGTCCACTGTGTCTGATGTGATAGTGAAGCGGAAAAGTGAAGGGACACGTACAGCACAAAAGCGTACAGGCGGACCTCATCTCTTGACTGACACAGACCGCCAACAGTTGAAGAGGGTCGTAAATTGTAATAGGCAGACATCTATCCAGACCATCACACAGGAATTCCAAACTGCATCAGGATCCACTCCAAGTACTATGACAGTTAGGCGTGAGGTGAAAAAACTTGTATTTCATGGTCGAGGGCTGCTCATAAGCCACACACATCACGCAGGTAAATGCCAAACGACGCCTCGTTTGGTGTAAGGGGCGTAAACATTGGACAATTGAACAGTGGAAAAACGTTGTGTGGAGTGACGAATCACGGTACACAATGTGGCGATCTGATGGCAGTGTCTGGGTATGGTGAATGCCCGTTGAACGTCATCTGTCAGCGTGTGTAGTGCCAACAGTAAAATTCTGAGGTGGTGGTGTTATGGTGTGGTCGTGTTTTTCTTGGAGGAGGCTTGCACTCCTCGTTGTTTTGCGTGGCACTTTCACAGTACAAGCCTACATTGATGTTTTAAGCACCTTCTTGCTTCCCACTGTTGAAGAGAAATTCTGGGATGGCGATTGCATCTTTCAACACTATCAAGCACCTGTTCATACTGGATGGCCTGTGGCGGAGTGGTTACACGGCCGTAACATTCCTGTAATGGACTGGCCTGCACAGAGTCCTGTCTTAAATCCTATAGAACACCTTTGGAATGTTTTGGAAGCCGACTTCGTGCCAGGCCTCACCGACCTACATCGATACCTCTCCTCAGTTCAGCACTCCGTAAAGAATGGGCTGCCATTCCCCAAGAAACCTTCCAGCACCTGATTGAAAGTATGCCTGCGAGAGTGGAAGCCGTAATCAAGGCTAAGGATGGGTCAACACCATATTGAATTCCAGCAGTACCGATGCAGAGCGCCACGAACTTGTAAGTAATTTTCAGACAGGTGTCCGGATACTTTTGATCACGGTGTACATTAAACGTGAATTCAACCTTGTAAGATATTATGACTAAAACGGAGCATTTGATTTCTTCGAAAAATATATTCAAACATTGCAAGAGATTTAGCTTCCAATCGTTCGCCGTGACCTGAGTTGAATCTCGTTTGTGAAGCAAACAATTAACACAAAAGTGAAAAAAAGAGTGAGCATGATGTTTGTGGAAAAAAAATTATAATAAATGAATCAAGTTACTTATTATATGTAACGCTGAAATCCGTCAGACTGTGAGCTATAGCTATTCGTGTCTCTATCACAAAATTTTCGACAAACTTTAAAAAATAAAATAGAATATAATAAATTATATTCAGACTCGTATCTTAAAACAAAATAAACAATTTCTAGGGTAATTAACTTAATAAACAGGTTTATAACTCAGGATCTTATCTACATATGAAATCATAACACATGAGTTACCTCTATTAAAAGTTTATTTAGAAAAAGTTGATAATTCTATGAAATATCTATCTTTGAAAGCGCATGAGAAATACCTGTTGGGTATCCTCTTCTCTAATTCCTCTAGTTTTAGTAAACTTTATAAAGCTAAGGTTTCTCTAATTATGTGCCTGTGGCAGACAGAAGGGTTAGCCCTCACTAAAAGCGTCCTCTGTCAACCTTAACTTATAAAGGGCATTCACTCACTACATCAAAAGCCCTGGCCTACGACCCTATTTCGTGTACTCCCTTAAATAGGAGATGCACTAGAAGGATATCTATCTAAAAATTTATTATAGGGATAGGTAGGTAAGGAGAATGAGTTCGCCTTATAGTAACGAAAGATCCTTAAATAGATCTGGGATGTAAAGGTTAGATAAGAACCATACTCCCTGAATTAGGAGATGTGATTTTAAAAAATCTAAAAGCTCTATCAGTAGCCTCTTACGAGTCCACTTCGAGGGATCGAACCCAGGAATCTGTGTTCAGAGTATTCATAAAAAAAACTATTGTGTCCTGCAAGAGGAACAAATTACCTTATAACCGACCAAAACTGTGTACAGCTTCAGTTTTGAAAACGTACTCAAAAATTCTAGTATCAGGGAATTGTTAATCTAAATGCCATATCCACCTAAATATGGAATGTAGCATTTCAAGGATCAAATTCTGTCCCTATTTTACGGAGCCTAATTCCCTAGCAACATTCTGTTTCTTGAATTAGTATAAGAATTATTTTTCTATATCCCTTCTTCTCACAGAACCTCATTTTAGTCCAAGAAAGAAGTCCCTTAAAAATGAAAACCTACTAGAAGGTAGAACCTAATATAGGTCTTGCCTTCTGCCCTATTTAAGACTCGGAGAACCTAACGAGTCTAAGCAAGACCTCCGTAATACTCCCCCTTCATTTACTTTAAGTATGATATTCTCTTACGGGTAGAAAAAAGCTCCCACTCGGCTCACCGAACCGAGTCCTTCCTATAGACTACATTTTTGAAAACTGTTCGAAGTCTCCCCCAAGACTGACGGTCAACTGACACCCTTCTCTGTAAAAATCTTCCGTTTATATAGGAAAGCTATCATATCATAAGCTATGTAGAAAAAACGAGTGGTAGGGAGGAGGGTGTTCTACCAAAAAGAAGCTTTCTCTGAACACTTTAAAACTGTTATTCTCTGAAACAGAGTTGCTATCTAACTATTCTTTTTACTAGAGGTATTTTTTGTAATAGCAGAAAATAGAAATAATATAAATATACATAGTAAATACAACAATTACATTTACATACAATTAATAATAACAATAATTAATCACCAATGACCAGATCCGGATTTCTTAACCTAATAATAATAATAACTTAAAATATATAAATCAATACCAATATACTGATATAAAACAATATATAAATTAAAAGCATTATTTAAACATAAAAACCAGCAAGTGACCCAAAAGTGTCACTTGCAATGAGGAAAAGTCAAGTGGTTTCGAGTAATACGCTAACACTAATTTATTTCTGAGCTGTGATTTTTGTGTCATGTTCTTTTAACTTCACCCCGAGACTGAGAACACTTTAATGTAACTATTTTTCATCTCATTTCCTTTCAAATTGTGTTAGGAAGAAATGTTTTACAAGTTGCAAATATAAAATACACTAGCTGAAAACAGATATAACTATTAGTTCAAAAGCTACAAGGAAAGCAAGGTTTTGGGCGAAATAACTTGTGAGCGTTTGCCAAAAGATGAAATAAAGGTAACAGAATGAAATGAAATATTTGAGTTTTAAATTCCAT